>NW_009717593.1:3051-22735 GCF_000703405.1 Apaloderma vittatum | reverse complement strand
AAATAAAAAAGAGTTGCAAGAATGATTTTAAATTTTGAAGACATCTCACAGCAACAATGTATAGAATTATCCTTGACCACAATTAGGAGAGTTAGGTGCCAGAAGAGCCTACCAAAATAAAAAAGAGTTGCAAGAATGATTTTAAGTTTTGAAGACACATCTCACAGCAACAATGTATAGAATTATCTTTGACCACAATCAGGAGAGTTAGGTGCCAGAATAGCCTACTTTACGAATGGATAAAGTCTGTAATGACTTAAGACTGAATAGTAGATGTATCTTAAATGATGCAGTAGACATCCTAAAAAGGTGATGGTGTAGACTCAGCTGGAGACCTCTATGCTGAATTCTTCTGAAGAACTGTTGTGTGTCTTGTGCTACTTAATTTAAAATGAGAAGGGGGGAACCCCTATTTCTCTGCATTGGTATGGAGAGTGTGTATAGGCAACTTCATTTTATGCTTGAGAAACAAGCTTTGGATTAGATGAGGGGACGAGCTGGAAAGCTCAGAGGAGGTGAGAAGGATCAGTGCAACAGGAACGAGTAGGCTGACTTCTGCCATCAAGCTCTGAAATACGGGGTGGGGCAGAGAATGAAGAATTCAGCACTTTAATCAAGTTTTATGTTTTAAGTTAAATTTTAATTGAAATTCTGCTCTGTGCTTATGCTGGATTTTGGGTGGCTTATCTTCCAGGATACGTTGCAGGAACTGTGATACTGGATTTGTATTCAGGAGGAAGAAAAACATTTGGTGGCTTCCTGGCATCCACCTAAAAAGGTTTAAAAGAAAGCTTGCCGTTACCGTTTACAGCCTTGTGTGGGTAAAGCGTTTTGTTTGGTTCATTGATTGGAGTCTCCGTTCTTGCTAACTCAGCTACTTTTATTGTTTAAGTATGTCACAATCTGGTGGGAAATGCGACGCTTGTTTGTATGTTACAGTTCCTTGTCTTTGAGTATAATTGCAATTATGTTCTGTAGCTATAACAAATACTCAGAATGTATTATAAGGAGGCAGGAGGGAAGGAAAAACCTGCCGCAGTGCAGTCCAGAGCCCATCTTCCGTTCCTAATATAATTTACTGACAATGAATTCTGCAAATTACTCATAAAACAGCAGTGGGCCTCATTTAACAACGTGACAGGGCTGCATGTAATTAGAGCTATTTTAAAATGCTTTTTGCCCCTATAGATCAATTGTTCCTGTTGCTAAAACAACATCCAGCTTTTCCCTGCAAGGTGCAGTGCAGCCATCTGAAGTAGCTGGCTCTCAGCCTGGCGGTACCTGGTGACTGCTCGAGGTGATGCAGTCTCCAGTGTCCTGCTGTGTGTATGGCTTTGCAGAGAGACACCTGGAGCCATGCTCTACCCAATTTAATCTAAAGATTGGGCAGAACCATTATCAGTCACATATTTCATCCGAAGGATAAGCAACAATGGCGAACTTTTATTTACTCCTTCCTCTGTGATGAGAATTGTAATTCCACCGATCAGACCATTTCTCTGACATGCCAGAGTAGAAAGTGGAAAGCATACCTTCCTGCTATGTGCCTGGAAAAGTCTCTCTGCTATAACTTCACTTATAACACCTTGGGTTTTACATGAAATCTTTATTTTGTGAATATATTGCAGAGACTGAGTGTGAAACTCTAACACAGCCAACCCAACAAATGCTCTAATATTCCTGTTCCTAATGATGAAAAGCTTAATTCAAAACTCAGTTTAGAGCTTTCCATTAACTTCAGTGGGACTTAAATCAAGCTGTGAGTGTTTAACGAATGGATGTTATGTTCCATTCAAATAAACATCTTTCTTTCTCCCTTATCGGAGTTTGCTTGGCCCACAGCATTATTTTGCATGTCATTTGCCCCCTCTACTGTTTCTGTGCCAGTGGCCTAACTATAAATGAGGCTTAGATTAGCTATACAATTACGTTTTCTGAGTGTATGTTGTACTTTAATTCATATTTAAGAATCACAAAACCAGTATATGTGCATTTAAGTCAGATAATGCCATACAGGCTTAAGAAGTCTGTCCTGTACAAGAGAAATTATAGGTTGAAAGGGTGGGACACTGCTAATCTTTTACACCCAGGTCAGCATTTCCTTTCTCAATCTTCACCTTGTCAAGCCTTTGCCAATGTTAATTACTCTATCGCTTTATTTTTCAAGTTATGGGGAGTAAGACTAGTGTATCTAATCATATACACAGCAGACATTGAGAGCCAGTTTCTCAGGTGAGCTTAAACCAAGAGTGTATCATTAACTTCTGCAAGCTGTGGTGATTCATTTTTCCTGGTGACCAAGTCCAGGCAGTTTTCAAAACAGGAAGGACAATTTATAAAAAGTAGAGAGACTGCCAAGAAACAAATCCCTCAGGAGTTTCATTTTACAGTTTGTGCTCAAATATGCAGTTCCATTGTACATTTAAAATAACATCTCAACCATACAAGACTTAATTTCCATCCTTGAGATACTGTAAAGAGTAAGCCACATGTTAAAAAATATCAAAATTCAGTTTCTGACACAGTTTTCTCATAAATCAATCATATTTGATGAAGAGAAAGGAAAAAAAACCACCACCAACTTTCATGAGTTGTGCAAATGTTTGCAGTTCATTAAGTCCTCAGCAGAATGCCTGGAGGCTGAAAAAGTCCCTAGTGTTTCCTTGGGATCCTCAACAGGTGTTTCTGGAGCCCATTTGGAACCTTGTGAGGTTCATGGAGATTAACAAACTGGCACCAAGAGACATTTATGGAGGTCAGATTCTGTCCTACACCTCAGGTCAGCCCTCACTCGATCTCCTTAGTCATGGCACTTAAATATACGCTTTAATAGGCTGTTGCTTACGTGTACGTTTAAGTGCTTTGATGGAGAGGTGCAGATGGGAGAGGGAGTGGAAGACAGGAAATTACAGCACAGGTAGGAGGAGGGAAGAAGATAAACAGAAATATGGTTGTTCATAGTAAGAGGCGCTGCTGTGTAAGGAAGATTTGCTAACTGCAAAACATCTTGCAAAAATTCGAAGGAGGGAATGGTTTTACCCAGGCACCTTTTTCCAGAATGGTGGAATTCTTATGAAAGGGGCAAGGAGCTCCTCTGAAGTAATTTCTCTTGAATGGTGATGTCCACTGGAATAAGAAAATCTTACTTTCTCTCAAGCTGAGATGCCTAATTTTAGAACTTGCAAGAATTCTATGAGAACTTTCCACGAAGGCAAAACATGTCCTAAAAAAAAAAAAAGGTGGTTTTGAAAGCAAGTTTTCAATACATGAAAATGAAACTTGTCTCGAACTTCCAGAACTGCTAAGAGAGAGTGAAAGCAAAGCTTCGTAAAGCAACCACCAGTTGGCAGCTCCTACTTGGCCCGCTAAGACCTTGGCTCACAAAAAGATCCTTGATTTGGGTTTTAAAGCACTTGTGACAGATGGGTACCCTGAATACCAGGCGCAGATTGACCACTGTTTTTGGCCTAATGAACATTTAAATCAGGACAGCTTAACAAGGGAAACTGAGGCTGTAGGTGAGGCAAGTGCAGCTGAATGACATTTTTCTTATTTTTGGGTAGGTGTGTCTTGCATCTTCTCCCCTTATTGTGTTCAAAAAATATACTCTGGACCGTAGGTGATGCTTGCACAAAAACACAACAACATTTATCTCCACTTTTGCAGAGAATCCCTTCTGCAGAGGATAAAAAAAAAATCAAAACACATTCACAAGTAAATTTTCTCCCCGATGATTTATATGCATAACTAGCTCGCCCCTGAGTAGTCCATCAACAAACACGCAGCAGCACAAAGGCTTGGCAAGGAAACTCGTTAAAAAAGAATCCACATTTGTTTTTCTTTAGAGCCCTGGCATTCGGTTATGTGTAGCATTCAGCTGTTGCCGTTTTTCAGTAGAAGCCCTTTCAAGCTGTTGAAAAGGAAGCTGTGAGACAGTAAATGCTAACAAAGAACTATGCAACCATTTCCCATACTGATAAGGCAATCCAGCTGATTTCTGTAAACAAGTCTTTTTCTTTCTAGAGTTCTGTCAGCATCAGGGCTTTGAAACAATGTATAGCAACCGCTGCTGCAGGAATCCTAATCAGCTTTAAAGGGGAATTTGAATCTGTAATTTTGTCTCACCTGTGGTGTTGCATAAGTGTAGGGAGGCAAAGGGGCAAGGTGAGCATTCCCCTCCTGTGCTAGGTTCTGCTGCCCCTCTGCTCTGCCCTAGGGAGACCGCCCCTGGAATGCTGGGTCCAGTTTGGGGCTGCCCAGTTCCAGAGAGACAGGGACCTACTGGAGAGAGTCCAAGGGAGAGCTACGAGGGGGATCAAGGGACTGAACATCTCTGCTGGGAAGAGAGACGGAGAGACCTGGGGCTGTTCAGCCTGGAAAGGAGACGGCTGAGAGGGGATTTATGAACGTAGAGAAATATCTGAGGGGTGGGGTTCAAGGGGAAGGGGACAATCTCTTCTCAGTGGTGCCCAGCAATAGGACAAAGAATAATGGATTTGAGTTAGACCATGGGAAGTTCCACCTCAACATGAGGAGAAAGTTCATGGCTGTGCGGGTGCTGGAGCCCTGGCCCAGGCTGCCCAGAGAGGGTGTGGAGTCTCTTGCTCTGGAGACTTTCCAACCCGCCTGGATGCATTCCTGTGGGACCTGTCCTGGGTGACCCTGCTTTGGCAGGGGGTGGCACTGGGTGATCTCCAGAGGTCCCTTCCAACCCTCAACATTCTGTGAATCTATGATTCTAATGAAGCTGCTCCAGCTGGCAAAGGAGATGGGCAGAACCAGGCTCCACTTCCTTGTCTTCGTGCAACCACTTCCAGCCCGGACAGTTCTTGTCCTTCTGCAGGCTGTGCAGTGTGACCCTTCAGAGGATATTCTCAAGGGGAGAACTGCTCAAGGGCTAAGTCATGAGGTAGGAGTAGTAATATAAATGGGAATTGTGATGCTGTTGGTGTTAAGGTAGTATTTTTATCCTGGTATTTGCTGATAGGCAAAACTTGATATATGCACTCCCTAAATTCTTTCAGCATAACCTTGCTAATAGAACACTGAGAGATCTCTCTGGCCCTGCCTGTTATCTCTGAGGTACCTTAAATGACTCATCTTCCAATGCTGTTACTCAGCTTCCTTACATCTAAAATAAGATTAAATATACTGATTTCCTTCGTGAAAGAGTAACTAAGAGCTGCCAGAAACAAGCAGTATGGGAGTCGCAGATTTCTGTTTCTGTTGAGAGGAGGAATTGGCAGTTGCAAGAGGAAGTGGGAGTGTGGCCAAATAGCCTGGGCTATTGAAGATGAGAGAGCCTGCGGAGCCTCTCCAAGCCTTCCTTCCAATGGGAGGAAGTGCTTCTATTTCCTCAGTCCTTGAACAAACAGTTTCAAGCCCATGAACCCCTGGCCTACAGCTTCACCCTAACGTACGTGAAAGGACCGACAAGAGGTTGCTCTGCTAAGAATGAGCCAGGTGGAGTGTTAATATGATTAAAGCCCCCACCTTACCAATAGAGGTGCTGATGCTTCAGTAGGATTGACGATATTCTCTTGTAGTTGTGTGACCAAGGAGAAGGAGGGAATAACACCCTGCAGAGCATGGGAGGGAGGGTGACAAGATACAGTGTTTGGCTTCGAGAACGTGCAGTTCCCATGGACAGTACAGGTCAACATCCTGGAGAGCATTCCACTATCTGTTTCCATACATCTCTTCAGTAAAGCACAAAAGCAATGCCTTATAACTGCAAATGAGGCAGAATGTAGATGCCTGTTGGTAATACTGATTTGCAGTTGTGTTTATATATTTTGTGAAAGAAGGCTGATGAGCTCAAAGCAAGCAAACACATAGATCTGTCTTCTGGTAGTTGGGAGGTGGCAGAAGAGCTCAGCAACAGATAAGTCTCTGCTATTTCATTTGCAATAATGGCTGAGATTCTTTTCATACCACGTATTTCACAGAAATTACCTTTATTACACAGTTTCCAGGACAAAAGCATGGCCCATATAGAGAATGGAAGTTTAATTTTATTTCTAGGTAGGCAAATTATTTTTTTTTTTCTTAACTATTTTCTTTGGAACTTGAAGCTCCTCTCTCTTTGGAACTATAGTCAGACAACTGACATCATATCAAAACCATTTTTCTGTGGTTGAATATGGCCAGATTAAAAAAACTCTGTCAGCCCAGAATCTTCTGGGCTCAATTAGTGTGAAGTGTAGAACTCAAAAGTTGAGATGGATGCTCAAATGGAAAGCCCCAGCCGACCTTACAAAACTCTCTCTAAGCAGTTCTGCTTCCTCGACCTCAGTCACATAGGCTGTCTTTAAGTTTCTCTGATTTTCTTGAGGAAAGTAATAGCTCTCTGAGATGGGCATGGTACCTCTCATTCCAAAAACTGAGCTCAATCTTCTTCTGCCCATTGTACAGTGCCAAATCATTACACCGGATGCAGTCAGTGACCTGCAGTAACACTAATAAAATATCCAATGCTGTAGGTTGTCCTTGCCTTTCTGAGGGAGAGTAGGAGAGAAGCAAGATGGTAAAAAGAGCTTTACTTGTCTGGTGTGCCCACCTCCATCGCTTTTGTGACAGACCACCGTTTCTTATGTTGGGCATCTCCAGAGCTCCTTAAGATATGAACCGGAGAGACAGTGGTGCAACGAAGCGGTGTGGGGACCCGGTGCTGAGTGTTCTGTTCCCTGCGTTGCTGCTGTGCCTGCTCTGCTCTGCGCACACAGGTATCAAATCACTTAGAGTAAGGAAAAGACAGAATTGTGGCTCCCTTTCTTCTCTCCTGGAGAATTTATTGGGCATTGAAAGGCGTTTTGGCTCCAGTGCTTGAGAGGTGACATTAGAAGTGACATTTCCCTGGGCATGCGGAGGGATTACGTCTCTACTTAGGCGATAGCTGAGGGATAACCAGGAGGTGAGTCAGCCAAAAATTGAGTTCCAGATTGCTGCATTGAGATATTCATAGCAGCTCCTTTCTCAGCTGTGTCCTCACTACAGCATAGCCCATATACTGTAGAATGGAGGGAAAAATATATAAGGCTGGTGGCTGCAGTGCACACACACACATAAGACAGTGTAATCAGTCTCTAAAAGAAATTGTGTGGGGTTTTTTTCATTTTCTCTAAGTTCTGGGAATTTTCTACATCAATTTCTTCATCTAAATTGACTTGGAATTTTTGTTTATTTTGTATATGTTTCTCGAAAGGATCTGCTTAACTGCTGCAGCTTTCCCTGCTACAAATAAATAAAAGAAATTCCTAGGTATTTTATCTTAAAGCTTTGACTCTTCAATTCCAAATGAACCTATTGCACTAGGGATTCATGATCAGTGTACTCTTGTACGTGGCCTCAATCCAGCAAGGCACTTAAGCACATGCTTAATTTTAATTTTGAACTAAATGGGGCAGTGAATCACATGCTTCAGTCTCAAATGAGGTTAAGATTAGAACTAACCATGTGTCTATGCTTTGCTGGATGAGGGCAGTGTACACTATTTCTACTTCCTGCCAGCATTTCCATTACTGAGCAATATTAATTCTTCTCACTTCTTACCATATATTTCTTCATTGTTCTTCAATAGTTTTCTTTGCATCTTCATCAGATGGATCTTATTTCTGCGAAAAACTACGATATCAATTTAGCGTACACACACTGATGGCAAGATAGAGTCTAAAGGCGATTGGCTGGTGGAATTTTTTCTCTTTTTGTCTTTTTAAGACTCCTTTAGCTTATTCCTCATCATCAACATAGAAGAATTAAAAGGCAATTTGAAGTAGCTAATGCTGCATCTTCTGATCAAAGAATTTAAAAATTCTATTTTCCATATTGAAAGTACCCGAGAGACTGGAAATATTTGTGGTGATTTGCAGTCTTCTCTTTAGATGCAAAAATACAAGAATTAATTTCAGTCAGTTCTACACTCAATATCTTTTGAAATATGGAGCTAAAGTGATCTGATTCCTACATCTTATGTTGTAAATCATTCAGCTGGAGAATAAAATGATCTTTCATCCCCTTTATTATTATGGCATAAACTCCTTGATATCTATCAGAATAATGGGGCAATATGCAGAAAGAAATGAAGGGACCATACATAAGTGGCTGTCTAGAGTCCAGTTGTTTGGTTTTATTTTACTTTTAAATGTTATTCTGTGCGGGAAAAAAATGTTATTCTGTTATATGTATGTTATGTATGTTATATGTATGTTATGTTATATGTACAAAATGTTATTCTGTGCAGGAAGGACCATGTTTTCAGCTTTTTAAAATTGTCCTAGACCTTTGCACCTGTAGATATGCATGGGATTGAAGGCACATGGATTGTGGCAGCACTTAGAAAGGAGCAATGCGAAACAAGTTGTCAGGAAAAACATGGCACCAGTATGGCTGATATTTTTCAGCTGCTGGTTTCCATTTCTTTCTCTCTGACTATATGTTATGAGCCCCACGAAGAGCTTTTCCTCCTCTTAATCTCTGTGCTTCCTCGCATGGTTCGATCCCAGCTCTCAGTGGAGCCTCATGCCCAGTTTCTCTATGTCAGGAATGTGGAAAACTTGCGTGTCCTCAGCCCTCTCCCGCTGCTCCACTGGAGTCTGAGGATCAGGTCAAAGTGCTGCATGTCTTCTGCCTCGAGTCTAGCACACCGTGACTCTTTTAGTCTGGGAGGAGAAGGGATGTCTCCATGGACTGTGAGATCCCTGCCTTCACCACTTGTGGCTTGCTCAGACTCAGTCCCACTGCTTAAACATGCTCACCATGAAGTGTGTTTTCCTTATATTCAGGTGGAATTTCCCTTGTCCTATGTCATGACTGTTGTCTCTGCTTTCTCTGCATATCTCCGAGAACACTAAGAACAGTGTGTCCAGCAGGGCTAGGGAGGTTCTCCTGCCCCTCTGCTCTGCCCTGGGGAGACCACCCCTGGAACCCTGTGTCCCGTTTGGGGCTGCCCAGTTCCAGAGAGACAGGGACCTACTGGAGAGAGTCCAAGGGAGAGCTACGAGGGGGATCAAGGGACTGAACATCTCTGCTGGGAAGAGAGACTGAGAGACCTGGGGCTGTTCAGCCTTGAAAGGAGATGGCTGAGAGGGGATTTATGAACGTAGAGAAATATCTGAGGGGTGGGGGTCAAGGGGAAGGGGACAATCTCTTCTCAGTGGTGCCCAGTGATAGAAGAAGAAATAATGGGTGTAAGTTAGAACATGGGAAGTTCCACCTCAACATGAGGAGAAACTCCTTCCCTGTTGGGGTGCCGGAGCCCTGGCCCAGGCTGCCCAGAGAGGGTGTGGAGTCTCCTGCTCTGGAGACTTTCCAACCCGCCTGGACGCGTTCCTGTGGGGCTGCCCTGGGTGACCCTGCTCTGGCAGGGGGTGGCACTGGGTGATCTCCACAGGTCCCTTCCAACCCCAACATTCTATGATTCTCTGATTCTCTCATATATCCTTTAGGAAGCTCAGGACAGATCCCCCCTGAAGGTTTCCCATCTCTAGGATGGAAAAATGCAGTCCTCTCAGCCTCTCCTCCCCTGATAACTGCTGTAACCCAGCCCCTAACCATCCTAATGGCCTTCTGCTGGCTTCCACCAGTCGGTGACTCTCTCTCTTTAAAAGCAACGTGTAACTTTGAACCTTCATGTAGGAAGTGAAGAGAGGTTCTTGATTTCATGCTGCTTTAGAAAGATGAAAGTCAGTATGGGCAAATTCATCCCACCTAACTCTAGCTGGTACCTCCTGGAGGATGTTCCTACATGCAAATCCCTGGTCGGATGCATACTACGTACTCCTTTATTTTTATTGCAAAAATAAATGAGAGGAATCTCATGAATACACACCAGAAATGTCACACTGCAGATTGTTGGCTTTATTCATTTAGTCCCACAGCCTGGGAGCTTTAAATTTGGGAGTCCAGTACAATTCAACCCTTACACCAGGTAGTGTCCTGGTTTGAACTAAATAGAACTCTGTATCGTGTCAAACGTGATGTGTGCCAAAACTTTGCCTCGGAGCGGAGGCCCCAAAAAAGGTGTTTAGTATCCAAAAATTTCTGGTTTATTGGTTTCAGCCCACTTCTCTTAGTTCCGATTACATGTGAAAAGAATAAGGCGGTGGTTTCTCTTACCTGTTTCTCCTCCTCTTTGTAGTGTATTGATTGCTTTACGCTTGCTTAGAAAGATCAATATTTCATTAGGCAGCAAAGGAATAACATTATAGCAGAAAATAGCCTGGCTTTTGCCAAAATGGAAAACTCGGTGCTGAAAGAGAAATGCTTTTCTCAAAAGTGGAATGAAAATCTTTGGGGTAACTGAGCAAATGACAGTGTATTTTTACAGACCTGCTGTCGGTGGATAGCTGTTATTGTAAAGATAAATCGTTTTGCCCATCTCCACCAAATCTTGATTAAGTCAAGAAAAAGTTACCTGATAAATGTGCTAAAGGAAACAATTTAGTAATATGGTTCCAAGCCGGAGTGCAACAGAAGAACCACAGGATGATATTGTGTTTAACTTCACTGGTACACAGCACACGGGGAGCCACAGAGATATTGTCACACCTAATGCCTGTTTTGATCTGAAGCTTCTGTTTCTCTACTGGCAGACTTCTGTAAGTAAAACCAGCACAGTCAGGCTTTCCTAGCAGCTATTTCTGAGTTTTGGAAGGTGTACGTGATGTTCTTCTTCGTTCGTTTGTTTTAAATTGTGTTTTCATAATGAATAGGAACCTGTATTACCATAGAATGAGGCATTGTAATTATGATCAGTACAGATATAATTAAAAATCTTTACAATACATTATGAATAAATGCAGGTTTTCTAGAATGAAGATATTTTTGAAGATTAGGAAGGGAGTTATTTGTGTTTGCAGGTTTGGAGCCAAATGATTTGCTAGCTAATGGGAGGTATGAACCTACTGACTTCCAGCTCTTGACATATTTAGCAAAAAAATGTAGCCTGGTATTCCTGGAAATTTTTGTTAATATTTCCAAGCCTCAATAGAGTCTTGATTCCTGCCTCTGCAGACACTATACAACAGTTGTGGGGAGCCCTTAATAAATTTTATCGAGGCTTTTTCTCTGTTGTCCAAAAGAAAGGGGCACCAACAAATTTCGAGACTGACCTCAGTGTGTTCTCTAAGGAGTAACACTCATGATAAGTTTTATTCTTGATGCATAAAAGGTCACTACACTTGTTTAAATGCTTGAACGTGCCCTAGAAGGACTGAATTCCTAAATGTCCCTTATATCATGTGCATGTTTTAAACTTAGGACATGGTGGCATCCTTTGTATAACCCCGGAGTTCTTCCAGATTAATATTTTAAGAACTTGTTTTTGTAAATATATATCCAGAAATTAATACTAAGCTCATTTTACAATTTTTTTTTACTAGATGAGAAATATTTCCTTTAGAAATAACACTGAGATTTGACTTAATGCAACTTTTTAAAAAAAAAAATCAAACAGTTTTATAGAGACAAAGTTCATTATGCAGACATAGATCTTCCCTTTACCATATATGGGGAATGTTCCGGATAAAAAGATCCCTTGCTCAGTGTACTCTGCGTTGTGTATGTGAGAAAAAATACCCGTGATGTGAGTTGGATCTTGAGTTTTCTCCTCAAATAATATCAACGGGGCTTATGCAGCTAAATCTCTGCGTACTTAATGCCATAAAACTGTTTATTGTGCTTGAGGGAAAAATGAGAAAGCAGAAAATTGTTACTCAAGGACATAACATTTGAAATGGCCATAAGCCAATAGAGTAGAAGATGTAGTAAAGCCTGGAGAGTGTGATTAAAAATGAACGCAGTGATGCTGAGCAGAGTTGTCATTTTCAGTGACATTAAACGGTTTCAGCTGAAGGTGAATAGTTTTTTTTTTTTTTTTCCAAAATAACTTTTTTTACTAGTATTTCTAAAAAAAAGGACACAGATAACAGGATACTGATATGGGTTGTTTAGTTCTCTGATTATTTGAGTGGTTTATTTTGTTTGTTTTGCTTTTTTTAGTGGGAGAATTATAGAATTACAGAATGGTCTGGGTTGGAAGGGACCTTAAAGATAGTCTAGTTCCAATCCCCCTTTCCAATAAACTATGCTAGATTTGGAGATAAAATGCATAGGAATTACAAATTTAGAAGCGAAATTTCTTATGCTTTCATAAATTCTCCTTCCTGCTGTTAAAATTTTGCCCTTCCCTGGCACAAAGTAATTTTGAGCGCTTCTGAATCACTACTTGGGAGGACGCTGGCCAACTCCGAGTAGCGATGAGAGAACACGGAGGACATGAGGAGGTTGGGATTAGTACTTCAGGCAGGATTTGTGGAAGTAATGAATCAACTGGCTGGTGCTGTTTGGGAAGGGACCAGTTCAAACCTTGGTTGTTTTTAGCCTTAGAGAATAACCAGTTTTAGAGAATAACCAGTTTTAGTTTTAGATAATAACCAGTTAGGTTTAGGTAACAGCAAGTAGCTGGGGGCAGTGGTAGATGGCGATCCTAGATCAGGTATTTAAACTCGATTTGGGGGAATGAGCAGAAGGAGAGGACAGTGTTTCAGCAGTTTGGTAAAGGAGGTACAGGCAGTTCAGGAGGTACAGGCAACTCACAAAGCGCTGTCCTTTCTGCAGACGGGCCAGCAGGAGCGGAGAAGCAGAGATAAAATTGAAATGAGCCCTGACTCGCTGAAGCTGTTGCAATACGACAGCAGGATTTTACAAAACTATGGGGTGGGATTTTTTTACAGCAGATAATTTTTGTTGGCAAATGCATCCATTTGGTCTTGCTGCAGTAAATATTTTGCTGAGGTGTTGTTCCAAGGGGGTGAGATTAACGTGGCCATAGCAGCAGATGCCTTCAAAGAAACCAGGCAGCATCTGGGCCAGAACGGCAGTTGTTGGCGACAGAATATTTGCTGAGGTCCTTTGGCCAAAAAGGATGGGAGTTTTTGCCAAGTTCATAGTTGTGAACCTTCCAATTTTTATCCTTTTTTTTTTTCTTTAGAGCAACAGGGTTTTGACTTCAAAGGTCATTAATTGCTGAGTTTTGTTACTCTTGTCTTGTGATAGAGGAAAGGAAACCGAGTTCAAAAAGCTAAACCTAATGGCATATATGATGAATTTAAAAAAACCCCAGCACCAAACAGTTAAGAAAGGACCAGCCGTCAGTGCAGAAAATCAGCAAAGTCCAATTAAAATTATTCCAACAGGCTATAAATCTGTACAAACCAATTGTTTTGCATTATTTGAAAGCCACTGGTTTCCCCCATTAACGAAGTGGCCAGAATACTGACCCTTTAATCCTTCCAAGCAATCCACAGGATCCACTTCTGGATTCCACCAGAGCAAAACTCATCCATAAAGAGACCACCTGAAATCTGAGACTTTGCACATGTACTAAACTTATCCAACTCAACCTAGAAGCATTGAACATCGTTTATTATATTCGTAGACTGCCGAGGCGCTAGGTTTTCCTCTACTTTGTGTTAAACACATCACCAAAAATCCACCCACATGAGCAGAAATTGTGCAATTATATAGGACAAAAGCTGTCCTTAGTTTTATAAACCTTCAGTTCTGAAAATAGGCTGATGAGTGCTGAGGTTTCCTTAGCATTTTGAAAGGCTGACGTTTTACATCATTTATTCCTTCTTTGCTGAAGAAATAAATATAATTTTGTTTCAAATGTAAAACAATATTATTAGGAGATGGAACCTGCAAAACCGCAAGACGGAAGATAGCTCCAAGTGTTGGGAGGTTGCTGATGTTTATGAATTAGTATAATTATTAACGTAAATGCTGTAAAAAGGTATGCTTTAATATTATGACACAGCCTTCTTAAAGGGATAAGAATGAACGCGATCTGTTTACTGTTTCTTAGCTTGCAGAAGATATGATAGAAGCTTATCCCCCATTTTCTGAAATAATTTTCACCAGAGAGGAAAAAAAAGTTCACCCGGAAGGAATAAAAAGTTCCCATAAATTTATGTTGTCTAGGTGGGCATTTTTTTATTATTTTTTTTTTAAAAAATCCTCCAAGGATTACATGATTTCCCTTGCACATGTGGCTCTGGACAGGACTGAAATTTCTGTAGGACTTATCCACAGCTATGGGAGATGAACAAAACACAATCTGCTGCCCTGGGAAACATACCTTTTATAAGAATGTGCATTGCTATCTTGTCTATCCTGTGAGAGCTTTGGAGAAACATTTCTGGCATATTCATCCTAAATAGAGTTGCTCTTAAATTTTAAAGCCTTAACAGCCTATTTCAGGGCTTATTTTCCTAATATTGGAATACTGGCGGAGGGAAGGGAGGTTGAATTAGGGGAAAGAAGCAGAAGAAAAAGAAAATATGTACTCCACTAGCAAATGGAGCATCTTTTCTCTTGTACTGCAGTAGTGACGGTTCTTTTCAGTGCAGCTGCTGTCTATGTGGGGAGATGGGCCAGATTTTATGTAGTGGTCAAAAAGTACCAAAGAAAACTAGTGAAAACCCCTGTGTCAACTCAGTGGTGTGTTTGTGATGCACCTGTGCCGATGGGGGTTGTCTAGAGACCTCTTCTTTTCCCGGCAAAAAAAGAAAGCTTTGGGAATATCTGGCAGAAACTCCTATTGCTGAGTCTTTATTCATGCCTGTTACTGCTTACAAATGTGTTTAATTGGATTGAATTTTGCTTGTAAGCTCTTTGGGGCTGGGGTTGCCTTTGGTATAGCGCTTGCGTGGCATTAGTGACTTTTATAAAGTGTCTGTCTAGATGGGAATATAAACACGATAAGGGGAATGTGTTCTGGTCCAGGAAATTGCAAAGCTCTATTAAAATTAGTGATTGTGATCTCTTTGACCTAGAAATGTCTAGGAATGAAAAACAGACTTTGGATCAATTTTTTTTAAAAAAAAAATAATGACATTTTTTTAGATTACCAGATCTGGGATTAAAATTGAGAGGGTTTTTTTAGTCAATTTAGTGAATTATATTTTCTTTAATAAAATTTTTGGACTTGTTCATCTTTTGTTATATAGTGAAATAGAATAAGTGTCTAAAAGTTAGGAATTTCTCTTTCATTTTTTTTTACCTTGAGCTATTCTTTAATATTAAAATATTAATAGTATTATGAATATTAGACTTCGGGGTTACTCCAGATGGAGGAAGTAGATTTTTATTTTCACCCTTCAATAACTAAAAGTTCAACTTTTGAAAACAGTACTGAGTCAGAAAGAAAAAAAATCCCTATATTTGCTTTTTTTTATTCTGCATCAGAAAAGGATAGAGGAAAAATATAAAAACAAACGCCAGAACCTAAATGGTCTTTCTTGAGACAGTGTGGAAGCAATACTGTAAAAAATTTTCAGCTTTAAAAAGGGTGAAAACCTTTTCTATTTTCACAAATAGAAATGTTCACCAGCTCTCCTTCTAAATAAAGGCTGAATTAGGTCAGACCAAATTGCCACGTTACAATCAGATTGACTGAAAATTGGATCTAATAAAACATAAGAAATTACATTTTTTTGCTTCCTCTGTGCGTGGCTGGATCTCTGAAAACGCTAGCAGTATTAGATGCTTATGGAAAGAACATAAGAAAATAAAGCAAATATTGCTTGTGCTTTCCTTGCAATATTCTCCCTTGCTTCTACCAATCAGCAATTTAAGCACTTCCTGAGCCAGAGGTTGCATCTGCTCTGTTGTTTTTAATAAATATTAATGGACAACCTCATCCCATAGCTTTCAGATGTCTCCTTTTGGAATACTTTTTTTTAAAAAATATATTCTCTATAATACCCTGTGGGGGTTTCCTATGATAAGAAACAAATGAACAAGGCATTTGTTTAGTTTTTAGTAGCTTTTTTGTGCTGCATTTGCTGCACCAGTCTAGGGTAACAAATCTCGTTGCTACACTGCATCCCCTTGCTCCTACTGCATCTGCAACTACTGTTAGTCCTATGACGCTTCCTATGGAGATAAAACCACATCTGGGATTCATCCAACAGCAGAGATGTGGACCAAGCAGCAGGTTCAGTGGAGAGACAACGACGATAACTAAGACCTTTTGAATTGGTGTATTGACTGCCTTAGGACCTTGCAGTGACCTGGGGTGGATTTCTATATGCTGCACTTTCTACCCAAAGCATCTCCTACCCCAACTGTCTCTCCACAGGAGCTGGAAGCCAAGGTCAGAGTCTGTACCTGACAGTTTTATGATGCATCAGATAAGCCTGAACTTCAGCTGATGTATTTTGAGTTGTTTGTCAGACTAAGGCAAAGAGAAGGAAGGCATCCCTTGGAGCCTGGGAAGAACAGTAAACATACTTAAGGCTGCAGTTTTTGTTTTTGTTTTTTCCCCACAGCATCTATTGATTTAAAGTAATCCTTGCATGCACAGTCACTGCACAATCCATTTCTGTACTTGGGAGGGAGGGAGTAGGAGAAGCAGAGAGGTAATATTATAGAATCGTTCAGGCTGGAAAAGACCCTCGGGATCATTGAGTCCAACCATTAACCCCACTCTACCAAGCTCACCCCTAAACCATCTCCCCTAACCCCACATCTCAATGACCTCTAAACACCCCCAGGGCTGGGGACTTAACCCCCACCCTGGCCAGCCTTTTCCCACCTCTGACCGCTCTTGCTGGGAAAATGTTTTTCCTAATGTCCCGTCTAACCCTGCCCTGTTGCAGTCTGAAGCCATTCCCTCTGGTTCTATTGCTCATTACCCATGAGAAGGGACCAGCCCCAACCTCTCTACAACGTCCTGTCAGGCAGTTGCAGAGAGTGAGGAGGTCTCCCCTCAGCCTCCTCTTCAAACTCAACAGCCCCAGCTCCTTCAGTCAATCTTCACCAGATTTATTCCAGGACCTTCCCCAGCTCCATCGCCCTCCTCTGCACTCGCTCCAGCCCCTCGAGATCTCTCTTGGATTCAGGTGCCCAAAACTGGACACGACACTCAAGGGGTGGCCTCACCAGTGCTGAGCACAGGGGGACAATCCCCTCCCTGCTCCTGCTGGTCACACCATTGCTGACACAGGCCAGGATGCCGTTGGCTTTCTTGTGTTACCCAAGTGATTGCTTCACCCGCAGGGCTATGTGGGGCTTATCTAGCCAGTGGGTGCAGTTCTGGGCAGTCAAACCTACTCGTTGTCATACCTGCTGAGGCTCTCAGGTTGGAGTGGCCATCACACCAACGACTCCCACCCCACATTTTCCCTGCAGCTTGACCTTTCTATGTCTCTCATTCCTAATTCTGTGCTGTAGCCCCTCTCCTCTGGAGTGTCTGCCAGATGCATCGGGCTCATGGACTCAGCCAGGACATGGCTGAGAGTGCCTGTGCCCCAGCCAGGAGGCATCTTCTTGGCTCCTTGCAGCTTTTCTCTGTAATCTCGTCTCTCTCTTTAACTTGACCTGCGTCCTCTGCTCTAAAGATCTGAAAGTATTCAATTCGATCTGCAAATTCTCCCTGGCTTACTAGGCTGAGATGGTTCATCCTGCCTGCCGATGGGGCACACTGGCATTTTTCACACTAATCTGCTTCAAGAATCAACTATGAGAAGGGGTAAATCAACCCCTTTGCGTTCTCCTGCAGCTCTGCAGGGTTGTCACAGCATGAAGTGAGATGGTGTCAACGGACAAAACTCACCTCATACAAAAATTTGCAATAGTTCAAATCCTACTTTAATTCTTCTTAGACCAGGATTTTCAGGTTATGCTTTGGTCTCGTCCTCTGTAAATGAGGAGACTCACCTTAAAGTGAACACGAGTTTTTGAGTCAGATGCTCCAGAATTAAATGCCAGCAGATAACTCCCTAAAATGGATGCCGTTTGTGTTATATAATGACATCAGATGTCGCTAAATGGATTTTCAAGAAGGTGAGGAGAGAATATCTGGAAGATATTTTGTCCAAAAAAAAAAAAAAAGCTGTGTGGAATATAGTGTTCACAAGACTTATGCCCATCTGAACTGTTGAAATCTTGCCCAAATTTCATTGTGGTTTTTTTTTCCATTGAGTTATTTAGTTACTTGTAATTACAGAGGTGTATCAGCATCTGAAACAGGGAACTGAGGAGAAAACTGAATTAGGTTAACTGTTGTTCTTTATTTTGATGTGTTAGCTTCTGTGTTCCTATGACAGAAACCTTTTATCTTGTCCAGCACAAAATCAATGTTAGTTCTAAATCCCTACTTCAGAGGACTCGGCAAATAGCTAACAGAATAGCTATAATTTCTTAAATAATCCAAAGCAAACTGAATGTTCCCGTTCCTCCTGCATATTCTTTTCAACGTCGTTAAAGCAAGAAGCTCACTCTGCCATTTTTTTTTAAGAACAGACGATAGCTTAGAGAATAGTTTTTCTTATCTATTTGCTTTGTGTCTTAAGCACTGTCTCTTTTTAATAAAGTGTTGGAGACAGGCAAATAAAATACCCCGTGTGAGTCTTCTACCAGTGATTAACCGAGGAAGTAAACATTGTCTTATCATTTGCACATTTTCCTAGATGACCCTTCTCAAAAGCCATGCAAAAGAACCTGAAAGCTTCCTTTCCTAAGCCTTCAGGAAACTAATGAGGTAAAAATTATGCTTTTTTTTTTTTTCTTCCTACAAAAGAGGGTTTATCATATGTGTATAGTGGATGTTCATTTGGACTTCAGTAAGGAGAAAAACTGTGCAACACTGGCTGGTCCCTGGCATGAGACAGAGAGGATACCTGCAGAATTTTCTCTACAGTCCTGCTAGTGCAAGTCAAGCTACCCCACAGCATTTCTGCTGTTCTCACTATAGGGTGGGTTTGTGCTGCCTGGAAGAGCCGCAAAGGTGATGGAGGGACTGAAACATCTCCTTAAGGGAAAGGCAGAGGGAACTACGTCTCTTTAGCGGTGAGGAGACTCAGGGGTGGCCTCATTTATGTTTATATGTAAAGAAGGACAGAGCCAGGCTCTTCCCAGGGATGTCCAATGACAGGACAAAGGGCAACAGGTACAAGCTGGAGCACAGGAGGTTCCACAAAAACATCAGGAGAAATGTTTTCTCTGTGTGGGTGCCAGAGCCCTGGCCCAGGCTGCCCAGAGAGGGTGTGGAGTCTCCTGCTCTGGAGACTTTCCAACCCGCCTGAGGTACCACCCCGCCTGTACGCGTTCCTGTGGGACCTGCCCTGGGTGACCCTGCTCTGGCAGGGGGTGGCACTGGGTGATCTCCAGATGTCCCTTCCAACCCCAACATTCTGTGATCCTGTAGCCACTGCTTCCACTTGCATGGTCTCAAGGTAGTTGGTCAAAAGTTGGTCAAGGTGGTTGGTGAAAAACTTCAACCCCCTGAGCAGTCTTCCTTGGTGGGGTATCTACTTTGTCCCACTAAGTCAAGTCAGGAACAAAAGAGTCAGAAACATTGAATCTCATCTATCTTTCCATGTCAGATCATATATATATGTGTGTATGTATATTTATATATATATATATTTATGTATTAATCATTACATTCTAGAAAGATTAGTTTTTCCTCGCAGGAACAGTCCTACTGGCTGATGCTGCAGACAAACGTGCCCTGCAACATGACCCCAGCATTGGGCCCTTGGGTCAGGAGTTCTTCAGGAGCATGTTGTGGCTCCCTCCTTGCTGTGTTTCAAAGGAAATCAGGCTGAAGAGAGGAGATAATACCGGAAAGATCAAGCAGGAGTGATATTTGGTATGGACATATGCAAACGATCCTGAA
>NW_009717593.1:0-3040 GCF_000703405.1 Apaloderma vittatum | reverse complement strand
TTTCATTTCTTTGGATGAACCCAGTGATTTCATGGTACATATCTGAAGCAAAGGCAGCTAAAGAAAGTGAGGGTTCCTATAAGCTGAGGGAAAGAATACAATTTTAAAAAAAAACAACCCCCAAAGTTTTGAAATGCCATCATAAGCACATTGAAGATGATGCACAGCAAGTACAATGTGCATATGTTACTTTTTAGCTTTTTGCTTTTTTGAGATATACAGATCCTTGAAGACCTTTCTTTTGGCTCTGCAGCTAAAGGTTTGTGTTTCTTGCACAGGTGTTCAGCATGCTGAATCTTCATCAAAGTTGCAGGATGGTTTGCTTAGAAAAAGGCCCTGCTCCTTTTTGATCTTTTTGCCAGAAATTAGTCCCTCTTACTGGATGTAAGTGTATGGATTTTGGAAATATTAAGATGGCAGAACAGCATAAAGGAGCTGTGTTGGAAGGGAAAACTGAATTTATTAAGTAAAACTTCCTGTTTTAATTCTTGAATTATGGTAATTTTATTTTTATTATGGTAGATAAGAACTACAAAAGACACAAAATAAGGTTTTCAAAAAAAAAAATTAAGGAGTTTACTGACTTCTGCTTTTCTTTCCAACTGTGACGGATTCCTTATTTCATGTGAACAGAGGATTTGCTCCCTACCCAGTACCCCTCTGCACTTAATTTGGTTGTGCTTCCTGTTTTGTAGAGGACTCAGAAGTTTTTGCAATATCATTGGCTGCTAGAATCTGCTGAAGTGTGTTTTGCCAGATATTGTGGGAATGCAAAATAAAAATAAGTTCCGTGGCCTGAAGGGGCAGCAAGCTGTATGTCATGTAAAAGGTATCAGGGCTGAGAGATAAATTTGGAAGAAGTGATGAGCTGGAGGAAACAGTGAGCTGATGTTGGTTAAATGAGGCTAACATTGTAAAGAGATGTTTGGAGAAGGGTAAAAGGTGGATGGAAGGATGGTCTTCCGGCTATTTAGGATTTCTGTGGTAGATGCTGCTTCCACATCCATCACTGTGGCTGAAGCACGAACTGCTTATGGTCATATCAAGAGAAGAACTGGTTATGTTTGGAGTATCTTCTGTATTCTCTCAATTCCCTTTTTATTAATTGTTAGACATTGACTAAAATCTCTACCATTTTGGTTTTTAAATTACCGATTTGTCCTACATTTTGTGAGCGTCAATTCTTTCCAATTGGTCTCTGGATACCTTACATTTGTCTTATCCATCATATTGGAGTTGTAAATGCTCACATGTTGATATTTCCCTAGAAAAACATTAGACTAAAAGAGATGGAGTGGTTTCATTTCCTGTTTGCTTTCACCTTGACTTCCCTATGAATGCTCTTAGTAGATATGTTCAATAAGAATGCACTCACAAGCAATTAGAAATAAATAATATGGAAATAAATACCTATCCCTTGCTTCTAGACAACACAGTGTTATAAGTTTTGTGACTGACCTGCCAGGATATTAAAAAAAAAATGTGTTGGTTTTTTTTTTGCAAGTTTCATCTGAACAAATGCTGGAACCCAGAAAACCCAAATTGTTAGCAGTGTTGTGAAATCAAGTAGTTAATTTTGTTTAATATTGGTATTTCAATGTGCTCCCTTTCTGAAATATCAATGGAGCCATTGCAAATTTCTCCCTCTTTTAGGTATTCAACAGTATCTTCACTGAAGAGCTTTCAAAGCCGTGAGAAAATATGGATAATGCAAAAGACGACCGTTGAGACTCTTTGTTGTAAGCAATCTTTCATTCTTTGTGCCGTGGTCACGTGAATTCATGAAAAAGAAAATCCATGCTGAAAACACATAATGAAAAAAATATGTAATAAAAAACCACACAAAGTCATCCAAACAAAATTCCAGCCCAGGTGTCTTGGATTATGATGGCAGCCTGAGGAAGATTATTAGTGAGACTGGAGAAAGACAGTGTGTCTAGATGAAAGAATAAATAAAATATTTTTATACAACGTAGACCACTGGTGCAGCTTTTTTGTGCTTCAAAACTACATTCATTTGTTCTAAAGTGAAGGTTTTACAACAGTATGCTGAATATACCAATAATATTATATTTCTGATCTCAGCAGATTTGGCCTGAGATACAGAGTTTCATTTAATTTTCAGCTTTTGGAAACTTTCTTTGTTCCTTGATTATGAACCTCATCTTGCATAAATCACACGACCAAAAACTTCAGAGGTCCAATGCGCATTTGCTTGTGGTGGGGAGAAAAGGATCACAAATTTTATCAGCTTTTATTATTATTATTACTTATTATTAACGTCATGTGTTGACCTACACCAATCCCTGTTGTGCAGTTTATTGCTGTTATTATTCAGCATTTTAGAACATCAAAAAATCTGTATTCCCTTCAAAGAGGCTTGTACTGCTGTGAATTTGTGGCTTTCTTTATACAGGGTAACAGCAAGTTCGTTCAGAACCCGTTCCGCATATTCTTTTTTGCGCTACGTGCATGCTGCTTGATTAAAATAGAAGCCTGCTCAATTTGCTAAGGGTCTATTCAGCAGAAATATTGTATAATACAGGTGTTCTGCTCCTTTTGACCTGTTTAGCAGAGATGGAGCTGAATAGGCCAGGGATGCACAATAAGCACTGCACGATTCAATAATCTTAACTTGCTGATGTGCTTCTCAACCCAGTCTATGACATGTAAATGGAGCTAATGGGAAAACTCACTGTTTTGGTAAATTTAAGGGTAAAAGCTGCATGGATTTAGTGACATCAGGACCAGGTGTTTGAGTCACTCTAAACTGAAAATTAAACAGCAAATCCAAGCTCTCCTAAATGCTGCAGGTTTGGGTGTTGTTTTTAGTTTGTTTGTTTTTCCCTGTAAATATCATAGAACCCTAGACTGGCCTAGGCTGGAAGGGACCTTAGAGATCATCCAGTCCAACCTCCCTGTCATGGGCAGGGACACCACCTCTCAACTAGACCAGGCAACACATGGTTAAGCCGAAATTGAATAATTTTGAACATTATTGTTTTTTACATAACATTTGAAAACTTTCAGTTGCAAAGTA
>NW_009717592.1:41793-52309 GCF_000703405.1 Apaloderma vittatum | reverse complement strand
TTTCCCTTCATCCACTAGGCGGGTCACCTGAACACAACAGAAGATTTCCTCCTCTCAACCTGTGCCTCCGTGCTAGTAGGGGTATGAGCTCTTACACAGTGACTCAACCTCCAGTTCTGGGCTTGCAAAACCTGCAAGTGCCATCCTCCTCAGCTTTATCCAGTCTACAGTTTACATACTGACATTATCACAGAAGACTAGATGGAACAGAACCTTATGGCTGTTTTCTACATATCCACTAAACCATTTTCCGGGAATCACAGATTCATATAACGGATGGGAAGGCAGCTCTGGGGTTCATCTAGCCCAATCTCCCATTCAAAGCAGGGAGAATTTGGAAGTTAGATGAGGTTGCTCAGGCCTTTGTCCTGTTAATTTCGACTGTCTTGAAGGTGTCTACGGCCTCTCTGAGCTGCCTTATCTAACCACTCTCAGTATTTTCTTCTGTATACCCAAATAGGATTTATTTTGTTGCAACTTGTGCTGATTGCCTGTTTTTTGTCTTCTTTATAACCTACAACCTTCTTTTTTAGGGATCTCGTGGTTATCCTGCCCAGATAGAATTTTGTTCAGAAGTCTTATATGATGTATACTTCCCTGGGAAATAATTTTTTATTTGATTGTTTTTTCCCATTATCCACAAAAAATTCTTAAGAAATTATTTATATCAAGACAGATTTTTAAGATAAGCCATCAAAAGTCAGATTCCAGAGAAACTAGACACTATTTAACACATATATTGTGTGAGCTCCATTCACCTCCTTCTGCATCCCACAGGCATTTCTTTTTTGGACTAATGATATGTGGTTCAGAAATTTCAAATTATATAGATCATAGAATGGCCTAGGCTGGAAGGGACCTTAGAGATCATCTAGTCCAACCTCCCTGTTGTTGGCAGGGACGCCACCTCTTGACTTGACTAGGTAACACATGGGGACCGAGCAGGAATACGAACCCGCAACCTCGGTGTCGGTCATTGTTTTCAGCACCGCGCTCAAACCACTGAACTAACTGGCCCCCTATATAAAAAAAATGCTTCTTATTCTTTAGAGCAGAAATATCAGTCAAGTGAGAGAAGGGGCAGAGGAATTCAAATATGTATGAGACTGCAAAGACCAGCCGAAGGAAACGTGTTTGATAATTCGCACGCAAAGGAGTAACTCTGAATGTGGTTAAGGAAATGCACAATATAAAGATACCTGATGTAGGAAATAATCCAATCTGTCAAGGCTCCAGGCCAAAGCATACAGCAGGATGTCACAAAGTGGAAACAAAAAGCTGGAAGTAAAACAAAAATGTGTCCAAATTAATGCTGGTCAGGGGCATTAAGGGCTGTTGATGCCCTCAGGGCCCCAACACTTCCATCTTCAAATCTCTAACAGCATTTTCTAATCAGTGCATTTCTGTTGATCCTCCCAGGTGCTGAAATTTATCCCTGAGGCTGGACATCCCAGAAGAAGAGGCAGAACCAGGAACAACATGGCCATAGTAGATATACAGCTGGATCACCATGAGCGTTGTGATTGTATCTGCAGTTCAAGACCACCGCGATAGAAATAAATAAATAAATAGATGAGGGAAAAACAAACCAAGACACACTAATTGCAGCTTAACAGTTGTTTACTTTTAAGCAGAATTGCTCTGAGGACTTTACTTACTAATCATTTGAACTTTGCTACTAGCCTGCCTTTGCAATTAGCAAAAATGATCTGTTTCAGCATAGCTGTGCTGATTAGTGCCGTGGCAGATAAGCAAGTATATCACAGATTTATGTATCAGCATCCAAGAATATAGTATTATGGCTATCTATAGCTAGATTCTGAGAGCTGAGATTTTCAAGGCTTACTTACAGTCTTTAGACACGCAATGCCCACTGAAATTAAACACCAGTTGTGTAGGTATTTGTGGTAGCTGGTTCTGTTTCTGTTTCTCACTCAGTTCCTATACTCAAATTCTAATGCCATTTCTACCTGCTCAGCTCTCCTAAGAGTCAGTAGTGTTTTGTGGGTATAAATGAAGAGAGAATTTGAGCATGTATGAGTGGAAAATGGTTTGCCCCACTCCACGAGGGAACTTACCAGCGTTAAGGCCCAACAGAGTGAGGTATAATGAAGAAAATCCATCACTACATGAAATAACACACCAGAAAAGTCAAATCTCACTGTTTGTACTTGAACAAAACCTGTGCTGAAATTAGTAGATGGTTTGCATAAGCCAGGACACTGGTGACATTAGAGGGCGGGTGCAGAGGTTGATACTTTGGCCATGGTGACTCCACAGGAGCCGTCATCCAGGCGCTTCTGCAAGAGGGGGCTCCTGCCAGGTCCCCAGGTAAATCCTTGTGGGCTGGGGCTGATTCTGGTCTCTGCCTACCTGGATTGGACTCCTGCTCCTTGCCCAGAGTTGCCCACAGTTGTGCGGGAGGAGCCCCCTCCACACAAAAAGGGAGGGACAACCCTCCCCTTGCATCCTTCTCACTGCAGTTTGAGGAGTGCCGTGTTTCCCCACGCAGGCGATGAAGATCGGACACTTGTTTCTTGAAAATATTGATTTGTTTTGCAGTTGTGTTACTGGGAAACAAAATTATGCTTGAGATTTAATTATCATTATTTGGTTTGGGTTTGTTTGTTTGTTTTAAATATGGATTATTATAACTTCATCATATATGCATTAATCTTAGTTATCTGAGGTTAGTTGTCTCATTTCAGCTCTGTGTATTGCCATAGTTAAACTGTTGACAGTGAATTTCTTTTTGATTCTGATTTTTCTGAGGCATATTAACTCATTAAACAATGTCTGTCATGGAAAATGTGCATCATATATTAACTTCCAGAAGAATGTTATTAAACACCACCTCATCATAAAATAAGCACTTTAAAAGCTACAGCATAGCTTCCTATGCCTTTTAAAATATTATGAAAGTGCTCTAGCTGAAAAATAAAGTTTAAAAATCCTTTCAAACTAGCTTTAAAGGTTTTAAATGCTACTCCAAAAGTATAAAATCCAGGCAGATTAAAGTCTGGCAAAGAATTGGAATTTTGATCATGAATGTAGCAGAAGGAATGGAGCCGCACATTTAATGGCTGAGGTTTTATATTTAACAGCATACATAGGCTGCATCAGTTCATTTTGTTTGTGTTGCATCTTGTGTTTCTGTCTTTCTGCAAGAGTGGAGTAGTTTGACAATAATGCTCTATAGTTAGTGGAAACTGGCATGTGCTATAATAGAATATTGAAAGCCTTCAAGCCAGTATGGTTTAGGAATCTCCAGTTTTGTTACAAAAGTGCCCTTATGTTCTGACTTACCCTCTTTATCAGCTCAAGTATTTTGTAAGTACTCTTTTATAATTTTAGAAAAACTTTACTCAAACATCCCTTGGAAGTGTTATTTTCTTTCTTGTACTTTAACCTTTGAGACTCAAAAAGTGTGGAGTTTTTTATTATTTATATTAATTTTTCCTCTCTGGCTCACAGATGTCTATTTAAAAATGCTCCTGAACACAGATTTGGGAAGTGGTTCATCATTTTTCGAAACAATTCACATTAAAGAACAGCGCTATAACCAAAGATCGCCAGCTTGGTTTCATAGTTCAGCACTGTTTAAAGAGGACCTCGTTCTTTTTCTGTCTCTAACTTAATAACAGGATTGACCCAGCCCTTCCATTATTTTTAGCTAAGTTTAGAAGAAATTTTCATGTGAGACTTTGGCAGTACTGATTTGTTTTGTGACAGTGCACTCCAATGTATATTCCTGAAAAAATTATGCCCAAAACATGCCTGAGCACTCTGGCCTCATAGTTAGCATTGGTTGTCAGAAACATCAGTTTGATCTGACTTTATGCCTTGAGTGGTCCTTTAATTCCCACCCACCGGTGCACCAGACGTCCACTGCATCTCCCACACACCCTGCTCACCTGGCCTCCCCTCCAACAGCCATGTGTTAGGAGAGGAATTTATGCCTCCTAATTTGGGGTATCTGACCTTGTCTGCGAGCCTGAGTTATCATGGCAGGCAACTGGGAGAGAAAAGCTCTTCCCAAGTGTGCCTTAGACGCAAGGTTGAAATTGCCCAGTGTGGGAACTTTTCTTTTTATCTTTTACTTTATGAAAAGATCAGAAATCTGGTTTGGGTATCCAAGTGAGATACATGAAGGTAGATATTATGAATACTTGTTTTAAAGATTGAACAGCTAGTAGTTTAGCTAACTAAATTAGATACAGGCAGCAATGGATGCCAGGGTCCTGCAGAAAAATTCAGCTGTAAAGTAAAAAGAGGTTGCTATAATAGGGATTATCCTCTTTCTTAACATTGGGTTTACTTTATTAAATATGGACTAAACTTGTCACAAAATTTAAAGTGTTACTCGTGGCAATGGAATGGAACTATTCAGTGCTTTGTTCTGCTGTCCGCCATACAGTCAGCACGCTCCCAGCCAGTGCAGGAGAGCAAGGATGGGCTTTATGGTGCAGTGTAGGGCTGGTAACATGCATATGAACTAAGAAAAAGCTCCCCAAAACCCGAGCCCTGAGCTGCAATGATCCTGGTGAAACCAAATACCAGCAAAACTTTGTATTTATTAGCAGAAATTGCAGAGATGTTTTGCCATGCCTTTGTTTTCTCTTTTGTCTACGTAATAATCTTTATGTTGTTTGCATACTATTTTAACTTCAAAAGCCAAGCTGTTAAAAACTCAAATCTGATTCATTTTTATTGGTGGAATTGGAACCCCCCAAAAGAAATCCATATTCAAAGGATATTCATGAAGATTCCTATTTTCAAACCACTCTCTAGCTTTTTATTTACTGTATTCTTCTGGGATAGAGCCTACTTTCTCAAGTGCAATCTATATATAATTTTTTTTTGTTATCTCAGTTAAATGCAGCTTTTGTAGCAGTATTTTTTTTGCTTTATGCAGTATGTAATGTGTCTTATCTTGATGAAAAAAATAAATACTGCTTTTGAAAGAAAATACTCTGAGTGATTATTCAGAATTCAGATGAACTAGACTCCCTGTACTTTAGTGGTCAAGTTCCTAGGAGCATCAGAAAAGTACCAGAGTGCAGTTTTGAGATAATTGAGTTTGAATCCCAGAGCTGGAAGAGCTGAAAGATTTCTTGCAAAGCAGCACAGCATTTCTGATAGCCAGATTAGGGTGCTCACCCGGAATCAGTGCTGGTCTCAGCCCCCATGGGGCTTGGCTTGGCTCCATCAGTGATGTCCTGCCGTGTCCTACTGAATCTGCTCTTAATGGCCAAGGGAGCTCCTGCTTAAGCTCCACATCTCACCTGAACCAGGGCAGAGCTAAGCATCCAGGTGCTGTTAGGAGGGCATCTGGAGGAACCTAAAGCCTCTCAAGATGGGGAAATTTAATCTACCTTTGTGAAATTTAATCTGCCTTTGTGCATTTCTCCCAGCTTTAGAAGAAGCAAATTTTCTTGTGTTGCATCTGGAACATAACTTTCATAGCTTTGAAAACTAACTTTTAATTTAAGATTCTTGTGTTAACCTAAAGCTGCCTTAGGCCTTCACTGGATTGAATGAGGACATGAAATTTTTGCCAAATTAGTTCTTCACTACCTAGGCACCCTGTCTAATGGGGGAACGACAGATAAGATACAGCCCAGAGACCTAGATTTGCAGCCTGTCCTCATGCGTGTGTCCCTTTTTCTGTATGGTACGACCTGGCACATTCTGCCATTCAGGTGAGCATATTTATCCCTTTAGTTTGGTCCTTACTACTCAGAGAAAGAATTCATATCTCTTTTCTTTTTCCTTTTTTTTTTCCCAAAAAAAAAAAATAACTCTCAAAAGTCACATTTCCTAACAGAGGAGGTGTACAGTGAACAAGGACACATTTAATATGTGGAGAAGACTTTTTTTTTGCCCTTCGGAAATGTATTGAATACATTGTGTGGACAGCAGCTCGGCAATTGCTGCATTCAAGGATGACACCAAGCTCCTCCCATCTGGCATTGGTGTGTATGTACACAACTAATGGCCGGCTAACATTATTAGTATGTCCTTGTGCTCACATGAGTGAGAGCTTTTATATATCTACAACATGAAAGGTAGCCACGTGTCTGTTTAGCTGAAAAAGTATTTTTTCCTGAGATCATTCAGGAACTCACCATTACTTTTTCTTCTTTTAAATAATGTATTCTTATACATTCTTCTTCTCATTTTTGAAGAAAGCAGAATCTTCTTCTACCTGATTTTAAGATCTGTAACGGTTGTAATAATATATCCCTGGAAATTCATTTAATATTTCCCTTGCTCTTTTCTGGAGCGGGTTGCCCAGTCACACTGCTGTAATGTGAATTCAACAGATGTCCAATTTGTACTTGTTCTCCCAGGGACTCCAGTGCAGCAGCTAATGAAAATGCAGTAATTAGCATTCTGGTTTCTCATTCCAGGAACTTTAACTTTGTTTATTGATAGTCTTGATCAAATATGCTGAAATACATAAGATTCATATTTTATTTGGTCCTTCATTCACAGGCCTTGAAAATCTGCCTTAAGTTCCTAAAGTGCAAGTTTGATTTTGTTGGTTTTTTTTCAAAGATTTCTTCAAGGAATGGGATTTTGGAACCAGAAAATATTCTGCCATGAACAGTAGGAAGAAAGTATTTTGGGGTTTAGACTTCTAAAACTGATTTGACTTAAGACTCGGTCTGAAATTCCTTTATAGGTAGTGAAAATGGTATTTCAAAACTGAATTTATAAACCCTGGTTTTTGAAACTGAGTTTCAAAACCTTATTTATGTATTGCTTACAGAAAATTACTGTGGCACAGACATACTTTAATAGAAATGGAACTAGTTACATAATAACAGTTACTGTATTAGATGCTTCAGTTTCAAGCTGACAAAGGATTTCTGCTTCAGTTGAAAGAATTTCAGTTTCAGAATCAATAAGAAGAGAACAGAAAGAACTGGACACCTTTCTAGTATTTTGTAATAAAGGCTGATGACATCAGAAAAAACCTTGACTTATATTCACTGTGTTTTATTAGATAAGTAATAAGAGCAGACACGTTAACCTTTTTGTTCTGTGTTTAAATTTGGAGAGAATCATCTCAAGTAGTGGGTGCACTGAGATGAGCTCTCAGCTCAACCTGAAATTAATTTACCCTTTCCAAGATGAAGGTGGTCTGGACAGCCATGCTTCGTATCAATACAATTCTGCCAAATCCTTCTAAACACTGTCATAGTCACAGCCTTTTACAAAGCAAAGAATAAACAAAACAGTTTGGTTTGGTATTACGGTATTTCCACTTGTACATAGTACATGAAGGAAGGTGATTGCCTCCCCCAAAATGAAAAACTATCATGCATTGAAGCATCACAGACTAGTTGAAGTGGGAAAGGAACTCTGGAGATGGCCTTGTATGGACCTCCAGAGATGATCTTGTACAAACCTCTGCTCAAAGCAAAGTCACCTGCGACAGGTTGTTCAGTCATGTCCAGTTGGGTTTTGAATTTCTCCAAGACTGGAAGTACCACTCTATTACTAGACTTCACGTAGAGCAAGGGGGAGGAATTCATCTGTTTTGACAAACTGCGTGTAAACAAGAGACAGAGAATAGGCTGACAAAATCTTGGATCTCCACAGAGGGCTGTGGCTCAGGGAAGACTCTCCAGTCCTTGGTGACCAGGTCCTTCTCCCTGTCAAGGTAGGCAAGATTTCAAGCTCCTAGCCACACGCTCACCCAACAGTATCTGCGGTATGATAATTGAAGGACTAGACAGAGCTGTGTATTGTAGGTAGTGTGGGAAAAAGGGCCAAGCATCCCTGCAGGAGGATTTTTCCTTCCAAATTGTCTTAAATGTCTGGATCGTGAATAACACAGACACAGATTGCTAGCTTACATCACTAAAGGCTTGTCTCCACAGGCAAAAGGGAGCAGAGAGGCACAACATGGGAGCAAGCCCCAGTCACCTCATGAGACTGATGGAGCCCCCAACCCCTCATGACTCAGGCTGCCCTGGGAGCCCCTGGGGGACACCTGTCACAAACCAAAAAGATGAGATCCCCATCACTCCACAGGTAGGGAGATGGTAACTCTCAGGGGTTTGGGGACCACCACCCTGGGAGGACAGGGGAAGATTATTTCAAGATTGCAGAGGACTTAGTATGGGATATTCTGGGAAGGGTGGAAGATCAAGGTGTTTTGGGGAGAAGTAAGTAGGAACAGAGCAGCATAAGGTGAAAAAAGGGTCCAGTCACATGGAAGCAGCAACTGGCCAGTGCACTGGACTGGACATGCTCTCTGTGTGAACAGTACAGTCTGTCTTAGCCTCTCACTAAACACCATTTGTAGACACTTTGCCAGGCAAAGTGCTCTGTCCTGTGTACAGGGGTAAGGGGTGGGTCCCAGTGAAAGCCCCTGGGGTGGGACCAGCGGCTGAAGGCCCATGTGTCCCTGGTGCTAGTATCTGGAGAGACCAAGCTGGCTGCTGGAGGGACCAAAAGGTCCAGGCCAGCTGCCTGAGGTGTCTGGGGGTCAACTGAGACTCACATGCACGCACACACGTGTGTGTGTGTGTCTGTGGGAACGTGCACTTGGCCCTACTGATATCTGGGTGTGAGTGCATGGAGCTGCAGCAGCCCCACCTCCATCAGGCCGCTGGTCTCAGCAGCCACTAACAGGGTTCAGCAAGCCATCACGGGCTGATCTTCCATAAATGGTGAATAGACTGGAGACTACAGTATTTTGCAGCTTCCAGATAGATTTTCTCATTATATCATAGGAAGGCAAGTTGTCCAGCTTTACTGGAGTATACCGGCTGGCTGCAGAACGGTGCCCAGAGCATCCTCCCGAACTCAGAGAGCACTCGATGCAAACTAGGCCTTCGTTAAACCATTCTGATACCCGGCAGATGGCATTCATTTCAGCCTTTACATCAAAATAACAACCCTTGGATTCTGTCGCTAATTTATTTCAAAAGGTCAGACAAGGATTTGTGTGCCCTCAAGGAATCGATTGCTTTGTAGGAAGCTTCAGTTTCAGTATTCAAATAACCCCACACAGGCAAAATGCAGCAATTTTCCCAGTTAAACTGTATCTGAACACCAATTACACAACTGGTTATTAAATGAAGATAAGCTGTGTAGACTTCCAGGAAGAAAACTAATTGTTTTTATTCAATTAAAATGAAGACACTTGGGTCCAAAGTAAGACCCCAACAAGAAGGATAAACAAATTGGTTTCACTGAGAAATGCAGCTACCGCATACCTGAAATTTTCAGGATGGAACAATGCAGGCTAAATCAGCAATTTTAATAATCAAAATGGAAGTATCCCTTACAAATTCCTTCTACATTAGAGTAATTCAAGGAGCAAATGAAACATGGTCCTTGCATTTTAATATCACTAGCTGATTGCACTAAGCCTGTTATTTTATCCGAATAGATAAATTCTTTTGTCTGACAAGCATTTTAACAAACTATGCAACTTTCATCGGATACTAAAGTGCTGGGTTTGCCCTTCACATCAGTGGTTATTGAAAAACAGAGCAAAGAGTACTCCTTACATAGAGCAGAGCTTACATGGACATGTAAATGTCTACACTAAAAAAACTCATAGAAACAAATAGAAAACAAAATCATGTTCAGAATGATTTGTATATGTGTAGCGGATGTTTCCTTGTTGCTGGCATGTAAAGACAACAGTTTGGTTTGGGGCTCCAAAATACAATGTTGTATGTTCATGTAGGACCCTAATGAGTAATCAACTATGGCTACAAGTTGGCAAAGTGATAACTCACCTATAAACTATGGTTGTGAGGCTCTTGTTAAGTGAATTGATGCTCCCAGTTACACCTTCTGCCTTTTCCATTGCATTATGACCCTCTAAACCAGTGTCTGATGCCTGGTGACACTGGCCATCAGAGGGATACAAGGAGACACTGGTTTGACCAAAGCAGCAACCTGTCATTTCTTTAGATTATCAAAGTGAAGGCTGACAGGCAATATTGTTATGTGCTCTCTGTAAAACCTGTGTAAGCCATATGATTGTGTGAGTGCAGCATAAAATAGGCAAAAAGCTATGTGTAGATAAACTCTGGAAATTTATAAAAGACCATGATAAGGCCTTTGACTTGGAGAAAACTCATGGAGACTGCATGATCCATGGAAAACCAAATTGTATGAATGGTCCTTGAAAATTGTCAGTGACCTTGTAAGCTTTCCTGAGTGTAGAGGACCTAACATGGTACTGAATAATGAGAAACTTGCAGTACAATAATCTATGAAATATTACACTGAAGTTGTGGGTTTTTTTCTAGTTTCAGAAAGTTTTCTCCTTCTGCGTTTAATCCACACCTAGAAAATCCTCTGATCAAATACATCTTTTTAATATATGTCTGTATGGATAAATGTAGCCGTGTGTATATATGTAAATGAAATATTACATGTATTTTTTTCATATACATGCATATAAGCTTTTCCATAACTCCGAGTTAAAAAAACAGAAAGAAAAAGTTTAAATCAAGATGATACAATTCATCAGCAGGGA
>NW_009717592.1:30111-41762 GCF_000703405.1 Apaloderma vittatum | reverse complement strand
AAAGAGAAACATTATTCCTATACTACAGCTATTTTTTTTTTGTTTTTTTTGATAAGCCTTTTAATACAAGCACTATGCAAGATACTCATTTTTCTCCCAGTCTTTTTTTTCCAGGCTTCTATTGCTTACACTGGAAATTTTGAGAAGTTTGCCCAGTGGTGACAGAGTTACTGAAGGTTGTTAGTTGTAGTCGATTGGAACTCTTCATCTGAATTTCTTCTTGTGAATTTTGCAGTTCTACTTCTGCACAAGTCTTGTGTATTGAGTTTGCCTGGCTGGATTTCAGTGGCAGAAGGAGCTACAGGGGTGGCTTCTGCAAGAAACTGCTAGAAGCCTCCCGAGTTTGATAGAGCCAATGCCGGCCGGCTCCAAAGAGGGACCCGCTAGCTGGCCAAGACTGAGCCTGTCAGTAAAGTGATAGGAGAAAAAGATCTATGCCACAACAGCTGGCACAGAGATAGATGAGTGAGACTATGTGAAGAGATCAACATCAATGAAGAAGGGGGAGGAGAATGAGCTCCAGGTGCTGGAGCAGAGAGTCCCCTGGGCCGTGGTGAAGACCATGGTGAAGTGGGTTGTCCCCCTGCAGCCCATGGGTGTGACGGGGTGTAGATGTCTACCAGTAGCCTGTGGAGGACCCCAAGCCAGAGACTGAAGGGGACTGTGACCCCATGGGAAGCCCCCAGTGGAGCAGGTCACTGCCAGAGCCTGTAGCCCATGGAAGAGTGAATGCCCACACTGGAGCAGGTTGGCTGGTGGGACTTCTGTGATGCTGTGGGGGACTCACACTGGAGCAATTTTCCCTGAAGGACTGCACCTCAGACTCAATACGGGGCGGATTGCCCCTCATGAGGGGACTCCTGTTGGGGCAGTTTTTGACGAATTGCCCCTTGTGAGAGGACTCACGTTGGAGAAAGGTGTGTGGAGATTGTCTCTTGTGAGAGGGACCTTAGAGTGGCCCAGGGGAAGAGTCCCCTCCCGGAGGAAAAAGCAGCAGTGGAAATGACATTAGATGAACTGACTGTAACAGTTTATTCCCTGTTACCCTGCACCACTCAGGAGGAGGAAGTGGATAAATTGGGGTTGATGTTTTGCCCAGGAGGAAGGGAGGGATGGGGGGAAGGTGTTTTGGTTTTTTTTCTGAGATCTGTTTTTTATCTCTCACTACTCTTCTCTGATCTGTTCTTTAATAAATTTAACTGATTTCCCCAAAATTGAGTCTCTTTTGCCCGTGATGATAGATGCAGGTCACTTCCATGTCCTTATCTCAAACCATGAGCCCTTCAATGTATTTTCTGCCCCCATCTAGCAGAGAAGAGGGGGGTGATAGAGCAGCTGTGTGGGCACCTGGCCGCTGGCCAGGGTCAAACCACTACATCTTGAAAGACTGCAGTCAATCTTTTGGATGCTTAAATTTACAAGACCATCAAAGAAATGTGCCTTTGATAGAAAAATTCAGTGCATAAGAAAAGAGGAAATGCTACATATACCTCTGCTGAGGTCTTTGAATTAGACATTGCTGTCAATGTCTGTGTGTTAGAACCTGGAGGTCTTACTGCCTCAAGATACTAGCGAAGCCTGAAGATGTTAGGGAAGTGGTGAACTGCACAAAAGCCTGAACACTCTCATTAACTTGTTTGACTCACAAAGGGCAAAACCTTGAGCTGTAACTCCTTGAAAACTTTCTGGCACTATCGTTTTATCTGTGATGATAACTAGTCTTGGGCTCACAGGGCCACAACCTACACAGGAGGAAGACTTAGAACAGTTATCTGATATATACTACACCAGCCTTTCCTTGACTGAGTGGGAAAAGATTCACAGAGGATAAATGATGAATATGAGCTTGCTTTCTTCTAAAAGCAACCAGAAAGTTAATCTGACCTCACGCATCCTCGCTTCAGCTCAATAATGTGATTGTGCATTATTTATCAATTACTAACGCTGGAAAATTAACTGCGTCTTTGGCCCAGAAAGCAATGTTGAGATGTATGATAGGACAGGGGATTCCTCTGACTAAATGCACACCTCTGGGCCAGCCAGCATTCCCTGGGAGTCGCAGGAGAGAAACAGGTCCGTGCAGGGCGGTTTCCCCAACCATAACAAAAGCTTCTAAACCAGGTCAGGGAAGGAGAACAGAGAGGAACATGCACTGCCTTGATGACATCGTCCCACAGCCCAGTTCAGTGCCAGTGCTGTGGCTGACCCATCTGTATTGTGTTTGCCTGGCCAGATTTCGGCGGTGGAGGAGGCTGTAGGAATGGCTTCTGCGAGAAGCTGCTAGAAGCTTCCCCCAAGTCAATGCCAGCTGGAGGGACCTGCTGCTGGCCAAGGCTGAGTCTATCAGTAAAATGATAGGGGAGGAACACCTTTGAGAAAACGTATTTAAGAGCGAGGAAGAAGAACTGCACCACAACAGCTGGCACAGAGATGGAGGAGTGAGAATCTGTGAAGACACCAAGGTCAGTGAAGAAGAAGAGGGGGGGAGGATGTGCTCCAGGTGCCGGAGCAGAGAGTCCCCCAGGTCGTGGTGCAGACTATGGTGAAGCGAATTTTCCCCCTGCAGCCCATGGGCGGGGTGTAGATGTCCACCGTGGCGCAGAGGACCCCACGGCATGTGGGTGGATGCCTGAAGGGGACTGTAGCCCATGGGAAGACCCCATCGGAGCAGGTCGCTGCTGGAACCTGTAGCCCGTGGAAGAGTGAATGCCCACGCTGGAGCAGGTTGGCTGGTGGGGCTTCTGTGACGCTGCGGAGGACTCACACTGGAGCAGTTTTCCCCTCAAGGACTGCACTTCAGACTCACAAGGGGCAATGTGCCCCTCGTGAGGTGTCTCATGTTGGGTAGTTTGTGATGAATTGCCCTTCATGAGATGACTCACGTTGGAGAAGAGAGTTTGAAGATTGTTTCCCATGAGATGCATCCCACAATGGCCCGGGGGAAGTGTGGAGTCCTTCTCCGGAGTGAAGAAGTGGTGAAACCAACATGGGATGAACTGACTGTAATCCCCATTCCTTGTCCCCCTGCGTCGCTCGCGGGGAGGAGGTGAGTAAACCGGGATTGATGTTGAGCCCAGGAAGAAGGGAGGGATGGGGGGAAGGTGTTTTAAGATGTGGGGGTTTTTTATCTCTCACTACTCTTCTCTGATTTGTTCTTTAATAAATTTAACTGATTTTCCCAAAATCGAGTCTGTTTTGCCTGGGAAGGTAAATGCAAGTGATCTCCCTGTCCTTATCTCAAACCTTGAGCACTTCAATATATTTTTCCCCCTGTCTAGCAGAGAAGCAGGGGTGAGAGACCGGCGGTGTAGGCACCTGGCTGCTGGCCAGGCTCAAACCATGACACCCATCCCAGGTTCAGCTCCTGATACATACAACTAATTAGCAAGTGGTACCACAGGGAGTAGAGACTGGTGAAACACAGGGAGAGCAGCTCATACAAGGTAATATAGAAGGGTTAGTTTAAGTCTAGCTTTTGTTGAAGGTTGAAGGCTGACCCCAGTAGAAACAGTTGTAGATGGAAAGCTGAGTAACTGGGCTGAAGAGTCATCAGTAACTAAATACACCAGTTCCTGGGCTTTGAAGAAAGGTCATCTAGATTTACTGTTCCTACTTGATTATGTAAAGGTTCTCCAGTTATTCCTTCTAACGCAGTGTTTTAACATACTTTAGTTACACAGTTTTGAGCTTCAATAGGATGTTAAATGAGTTATACATGTTAAATGTTGTGTTGATATAACATTTGTAAGACCAGAATGCAGAGGTATTAGCATGCTTTGTAGACAATAAGGTAAATTTAAAAACAAGCAGACTATTGCATTGCAAAGAAATAACTTTGCTCATTGAGGAAAATGAGTAATACAATGTTATCTATTCACACTGTCTACTCCAAGGCAGTGTTTGCCAACTATGCTGACTATAATGATTACATCATCCATTACTTCATACTAAAATTTAGTGAAACTAAATATAAATGATAGATCACTGCAAATGCCTCTCCCTCGTCTATTGGCAAACAATACTCTCCATTCACTTCCAGTGACAACTGAATGGCAGGATGTAATATAACAAAAAAGTCACAAAAACTGCAGAAAACCTAAACTTCCCATCTATTAATTCTGAAGTGTTAGGACAGGCTGAAGCAAAGTGGAGTTTTAAAGTACATTCCAAGTAATAACAGGAAGACTAAGTTCTCCTAAAAGAATTATTACAAGAGGATGTACAAGTGGCTGGGAAACCTGCTATTCCCAAACAATGTTTGGAATTCAACTGAACTGGATGGAGTGATTCACAGGAAACTATATGAATTCCTCTTTCCTTTGGGATGGATGGCAGATGGATTTATCATGCTTGTAGAGTGCTAATTCTTCCCAGGCATAAAATGTCATATATCATGTCATTCATGACATGGATCATTAAAATTCTTTCTGGAGATCATTCTATAGCAAAACTCCAACTTCCAAGCTTAGATTGGGTACATAACGCGCAACTTGATATTTCTCACTGCTATATCTAATCCAACACAAGTGTTTGGCTCCATTTTTTTTCAGTTCCTTCCGTATCAGGCAGAAAAAAAATTTCATTTCACCCTTACCTCCATTCTTTTTTGCCATCAGATTCACAGGTTAACTGTTTTGGATCCATAGAGAAGCAATTATTCTTTCTGTTGTAGTCCAAATGATCATTTTTACTAGATCTTGAATACAAGAAAGATATTTTTGTGAAATGACAGGGCAAACCTCTCTGTACAATTCAGAACAGTCATACTTCCGCTAAGCCAAAGTTTTCAGCTTGTGTTGAGTATTTATTTACATGCATTAATGTGATATCACCACAAGCTAGAAAAATATTCCAAGTGCCTGTATACAAAAATGAGTGCAAACCAGGATTTCTATTTCCCCAGCTCTCCTGATGTGTGATACTAATTGGAAAAATATTGAACTTTAGAAACTGACATGATATCCTCCCCACAAATATTTGTAATCTGTAGGGGCTTTCCTGAGAGTTTGAGGATAAAATCTCACCCAAAACTGTTTGTCTGAGAAAAATAGCTGAATTCTAAGCAGGTTCATTTCCAACTTTTGGTGACAGGTGATTTACAAGCCTTGATCACACCTACCATCCCTGCAGCGACCTTGCTCAGCCAAACCTCATTGGCATCAGCTGATGCTCACTTGTGAGCAACACTGCCAGGAAAAACTGCTGGGAAAGGCTGAACTGCCGAGCACTCAGGGATAATGTAGCTGTTGCAGATGTAGCAACAGAAAGCTAGCACTCACAATGTTTTTTTTTTTTGAAATGACATAGAAGTTCTGGTTCTGGTTTCAGAAAATTAAAAATAAAATTTGTATATCTGGAAGCTATCTCTTCTATCTGATTACAAATTCTCAGTTACATTAAAGGACAAAATGCGTATTGAAAATCACCTTTGAAAATCTGAACCTTTGTAGACTCCTGATATTTAAACTTACTCAATATTGGGCCCACCGGAGTGTGAGATGCATCACTACAAAGCCCAAAGAAAAAAAATCAGCGGGATAACATGGTGAGGACAAGCAATATAAATTTGAGAAGAAGTATTAGGTTGAGGGAACCCATGGTGCAGTAAGCCTTATAGGAACTGTACAAAGACTGAAAGCTATGATGATTAACTCCCCATGACATCCAGGTACCACAGAGGGTAGAATTGATCTTATTAATTGAGGAATGGGTCAAGTAGCATGTTATAAATTATCTTTTCACCCTCTCAGAAATCATCTCTGTGCTTCTTACTGTGCTGAAGGAATCCTAGACTGCAGAGAAACAAATGCTAGGAGCCTTGCAGGAATTAAAGTGCAAGAGAGTTACTGTGGCATCTTATTTCTAATGCTGTATTTCTTAGCAGCACTGGCAGCATGATGGAGAAGATAACGTTTAATTTAGTGCTGCTTTCAAACTGTAGAGAAACTGTGGATTAATTTTGTTTTTATCTAGTAAACAGAGACAGTTTCTAAACCCTAAAAACAGTTTGTGCTCAAAAGTTTTGTTTGGATTTTTTTTTTTAGTTTTTGGAGGTTTTTGCTTGTTTTTATTACACACATTAAACATCATCAGCAAGCTTAAAAATATTCCCTTTGCAATTTTTGAGACAGAAAACAACACTAGCCAGTAAGACCAGTTGCAAGAACTGTTCCACAAAGAGATAGAAAGAGCAATACCTTATTTATATATAGAATATATAAAGTATCAGGGTTCTGCAGTTAAAAATATTTTGGATTTAAGGTATAGCTTTAATAAAAAAGAGAATTGCCAGAAGGGTAGAAGGGCCCAAAGGCTGGGAGCTGAGAATAAAATTCATCAAAAGCTGGAAAAGTGATTAATTTGGGTGTTGTTCATTCTGATTTGGTTTCATGGAACTGAGCATATCTAGAGGCTATAACTTCAATCTCAAAAAGACATGTTTATGACTGAAATTCAGCAAAGCTTGTGTGTGCATGCTTAAGTTAATTTCTTGAAGGTAATGAGGTTTGGTAATGTTGTCACTTTGACTTAAGACAGTCTGTGCTTCATCCAAAGTGCTAAGTCCCAGTATATTTGATATCACCCTAGTGACATTAGTCTCTTCTACTTCACCTCCACTGTTGTTACCACTTACATAATTATGCTACACCACTGGATGAAAATTAACCAAAAAGGAAAAAAAGTCAGAATCAGCTTTCTGAGCTGGAAGAAAAATCTGTCAGGGGGAAGGCAGGACCACCCTCTTCTCTGACAGCATAGTGCTGAGCTAGTTCAACTTCATATTCTCGTATTTGAAAGCAAATTCTTTATCACAAAATTTGCTATATTTAATAATTATTTTAGCTGACTAAATTCAAGGTTATTTACTATTTACAGAACAGAGAGGGAGGGAGAGAGGGAGGAAGGGAGGGAGGAAGGGAGAAAAAAGGTTGGTTAGAAGGAGTGGGACACATATACCAAAAAATAAAAATAAATCCGATGCCCAAGAAAAGCCCTGCAACTGCACAAAATTATACAACTGCATGAAATTGCAATGGAACAAAGTGAGACAATTTTGAACAACTGTAAAAATCCAGCAAGCTGAAAAAAAGTAACTGTTCAGAAAATGATCGATCTGGCTTTAGCACCCTTTTGATTACAGCTTTGCAATCGGAGCGATGCCACCCGCCATGAGGAACAATAGCCAGACCAGGCATTAGTGTTATTAATCAAATGTGATTTTTTTTCTTGTTTGAATGTTCATAGTAAAACATGCAGGCATTTAAATATGTAATTAACTGTTACCTGCCACCCCTGCTGGCTGCACTGTAAATAGTGCCAATTCCTCAACAAATTTTCTTTGAGTAATGCTGTGCTGCAGTCAGCAAACGATTCTTAAAGCTCTGCAGTCAGAAGAAATATACTATGAGTTTTGCATAGTCTTTAAAAGAAGCAGAAATTTTAAGCAGCTTATTAGTTGCCAGAAGTATACATTACCATTTTGGATTTTGAGGAAGGCCAGCTTGCCAGAGAGTAAATACTATCTGAGCAGCCCACACCAGGGCCCTCCATAGAACCTATATAACTTTACTACACGTAGGAGGGATGTGTTTTATTGCCAATATAAACATGATTTCATTAAGGAGCTTTATCATATGCAACATTATATAAACTATCTTTTTTTCACTGCATATATTCCCATTGAGATCAATTGGGCCAGCGTCCAATTCAGAGTAGGGATTCTCTGTAACAACTAGAATATGAAACAGCAAAAAATAGTTGTATTTCAAGCAGATTATGATTTCCAATTAGTGTCTAATATTGCCTTCTGAAGGATACTGTTTCCCTGCTGAAGTCCATAGTCATGGTTCCATAGTCCAAGAAGGTCTCTGAGTGCTCTCAAGGCTATTTCAGGGCTCTTCGACCTCAGAATCATTCTGAGGATTGCAAAAGATGTTCCACATGAAGCAGAAGGGAAGTTTTCAGGGTAGCAGATCCCAAGTAGCAGAAAATACATTTTTTGCTCATATTCCCTGAGGAAAACGAGTAAGAGACTGTAGTTAGTTAATGCTCTTAATGATATTCCTCTGTTATCTTAATATGCACATCATTATTCTTCTCCTGTTATTTTTGATGCAATACCAGTAGGTATCTACTTAAATCCTGTTAATATCAGATTCAGGCACTCTTTTTATGGGAAATTAATATACTGTTCATATGCTTTAATCTAAAATGACAGGTATGTAAGCGGCTTACTTATTTTGATCGAGTCTGTCTTGTCCATCTGAGCAAAAGGTAAGTTAATTTTCTATATGGATACTGTATTATACTTAGCTCTGTCATTCCTCCATAGATTCCTCCTAAGTCTTTTCCTCTCTGATTCTATCAAGAATTTTTCTTTTTGTAACCTGCAGCTACTCTTAACTCTTTACTTTATAGTTTGGATAACCGTGCTGTCTTTCTATGCTGCTTCTTCATAATCTCCTGAGGTGTCTTCTCATCATATCTGTATAGAAGAAGGGATAATTCTGATATTTTCAGACACTCTTATTCTTACAATGACCAAAATGAAGAACAGAGCAGAAAGAAGGAACATATTTATATATTTAAATTACATTTAAACATGAAAGTTTGGGACTTGGTAAACCACAGGATCCCTCTATAGTCAATAGGGTGACATTCAATTGATCAGATGTAGATATCCATAACATGAGCATCCACAATCAGATCAATGATAAGAACATTGAATCATTGAACAGTTAGGATTGGAAGGGACCTTAAATATCATTCAATTTCACCAGGGATTGCCCTGACTCAGACTTGGGGCCTTGCACTTGACCTTGTTGAACTTTCTGAACTTCATGCATGGACCCATCTCTCAGGTTTACCAAAGTGCCTCTGGATGGCATCTCTTGCCTCTTAACAGCCACACGACACAGCTTGGTGCCATCTGTAAACATGCTAAAGGTGCATTCAATCCCACTGTCCATGCCACCACAAAGATGTGAAATAGTGCTGGTCCCGTATGTTGATGATAACTTCTCATATATAACTATGTGTATAAGTTTATATGAATGTGTGTATAAGAACATCCCATATATAATCAAGGGGAAAAAACAGTGAATTTCTGCACTTAGTCAAAAAGAGTTATGCCCCAAAAATGCTTATTACTCTACATCAATTTTAACAGGATTCTTAATACCTACACTGTAGAACTCTAAAAACAGGTGAGATGAATCCCACTGTAAGACAAAGGTGCCTCTGAGGTGGGATGAAGTACTGCCTGGAGAAAACTGTGTGTGGCTGGATGAGTGTTTCTCTGTTCCTATCTTCCTTTACTGAATTTAGTAGTAAAATACTGCTTCTACGTTAGACACTGATGTCAAGTATCTGACTTTAGAAATCTGTGCATTCTCTGGAGAGGTTACAAGCCATAAATTTCACAAAAAAATATGATATTTAATCACAAAATTTAATATCTAAGTCCATATTTAAATTATTGTTTTCTCTATTCTTTCAAAATTTCTGAGTTCACCTAGCCGTTGTTTCTTGTGGAAAGCATATGGTTCCAGCATTTATATCTAAACTGTTTTTATTTGGTTTTTTGAAGAGGCCCACTGAGGTTAAGAATATGCAGTGCCAATGTAATCCTATACATGTGAACAAACTATTGAAAGGGAAATAATGCAAACCAGATACAATGGGGATTTTTCTGCAGGACTGTAAACATGGTACCTTATCCAGAGGTCAATACCAAGACAATCTTGTTTAATGTCTTCATCATTGACCTGTATGCAATAAAAAAAAAGTAAGACTAGCAAATTCGTGAATGACACTAGATAGGAGATGGAAAAGAAAGGAAGAGACTGTGTAAAACAGTGCATTATAGAGTCCCAGTCCAGAAGAACCCTGGCAGATTTGAGAACTGGTCGAGCAGAAATCACATGGGGTTCAGTAACAGGCAGTGCAAATCTCTGTGCCCAGGTAGACTAACCCTGTCCACCAGTACAAGCTGGGAAATGACTGGCTGAGTAGCAGCCATGCCTAAAAGGACAGCGAGTTAGTGTTGGCACCAGGCTTAATGCCAGCTAACTATGTGCTCTCAGTGCAAATAGTGCAAATAACATCCTGGGATACCTTAGGGTAACTGTCACCAGCAGAAGAGAATGTGGTGTCCTCCCACATTTACCATTGATGAGACAACACCAGGAATCCTGTGTCCAGTTTTAGTCCTTCTAGTTCAAAAAAAGTACTAAGAAACTAGAGACAGTCCGGTGGAGGGCTGGTGAGTAACCTAGAACTCATGGTCCATAGTGAAAGTCTGAGGAATACAGACTTCTTTAGCCTAGTGGAGGGTCCTGGTTTCATCTGGGATAGAATTAATTTTCTTCCTAGTAGCTAGTACAGTGCTACAGTGTTTTGGATGGGGCTTGTTAGCTCAGTGGTTTGAGCACGGTGCTGGCAACAAGGACCAACACTGAGGTCGCGGGTTCGATTCCTGCTCAGTCCCCATATGTTGCCAAGTGTAGTCGAGAGGTGGCATCCCTGCCCAAAACAGGGAAGTTGGACTAAATGATCTCTAAGGTCCCTTCCAGCCTACGCCATTCTATGATTCTATAACACACTGATCTTTTAGTTGTTGCTGAGCAGTGCTTATACTGTCAAACAATTTTCAGCTTCTCATGATGCCCTGTCAGCAAGAAACTGTGAGGGGACACAGCCAGGAGAGCTGACCCAAACTGTCCAAAGGGATATTCCATACCATATGATGTCATTCTCAGCATATAAACTAGGGGAGAATCTGGTCAGGGGACTGCTGCTCAGGATCATGCTGGGCATCAGTTAGTTGGCAGTGAGCAATTGGTTTACATTTGTTTCAGTTGTTTTTCTTTAGTTTTGTTTCTCTGTTTTTGTTGTCACTCCTTTTCAACTGTGTGGTTTGGTTTTGGTTTTTGTTTTGTTTTGTTTGTTTTTTTTTAATATTTCAGTTATTAAACTGTTTTCGTCTTAACCCACAAATTTTCTTACTTCTGTCTTTTGGATTCTCTTCTGTATCCCACCACAGAGTAGTGAGTTGAGCAGCTGTGTGAGGCTTAGTTGCTGGCTGGGGTTAAAGTACAATAAGGAGACTGAGGGAAAATCTAATAGTTGTTAGCAGCTGCATGAAGAAGTGTTACAGAGTCAGCAGAGCAAAACTCTTTTTGCGAAGGACAGGTGGTGTAACAAGGAGAAATAGTCATAGTTTCTGGCTTCAGACATTCTGCCTGGACATGAAGAAAATCTGTTGCACTATTGCACCAGTGCAGCCCTGCCACAGGCTGCCCAGAGACATTGTCAAACCTCCATCTTTGGAGGCTTTCAAGACTTAGCTCGGTAAAACCATGCAGCCATCATCTAGTGTCTGCAGCAGTCCTACTTTGAGCAAGAGGTTGGACAAGAGCATTCCAGAACTTCCTCCCAACCATTCAAGTGAACCTGTAAGATTTCACAGAATCACAGAATGTTAGGGGTTGGAAGGGACCTCTGAAGATCATCTAGTCCAACCTTCATCCCAGCATACCTAACCACTACACCACAGCCTCAAGTGCTAGATCTACGGTTTTTTTAAACGCCTCCGGGGCTAGTTACTACTCCACATCCCCCTGCCGCCTGATACAGTACCTTCCCACGCA
>NW_009717592.1:23292-30100 GCF_000703405.1 Apaloderma vittatum | reverse complement strand
CAAACCTCCCCCTGACGCACCTGGAAGCCATTTCCCCTTGTCCTGTCATTAGTAATTAGAGAGAAGAGACCAGCCCCAGCCTCACTACAGCCTCCTTTTAGGTAGTTGTAGAGGGCAATAAGGTCTCCTCTCAGCCTCCTCTTCTCCAGACTAAACGAACCCAGTTCCCTCAGCCGCTCTTCATAGGGCATGTTTTCCAGACCTCTCACAAGCCTTGTTGCCCTTCTCTGCACCCACTCCAGTGCCTCGATGTCCTTCTTGTACTGTGGTGACCAAAACTGGACACAGTACTCGAGGTGAGGTCTCACGAGTGCCGAGTACAGGGGCATGATCACCTCCCTCCTCCTGCTGGTCACGCCATTTCTGATACAGGTCAGGATGCCGTTGGCCTTCTTGGCCACCTGGGCACACTGCTGGCTCATGTTCAGCCGGTTGTCCACCAACACCCCCAGGTCCCTTTCCGCCAGGCAGCTCTCCAGCCACACCTCCCCCAGCCTGTAGTGCTGCTGGAGGTTGTTGTGACCAAAGTGCATGACCTGGCACTTGGCCTTGTTAAACCTCATGCAATTTCCACACAGTCCTGATACACAGAGAAACTAGGAATGACTGAGATTTTCAGAAGCTGGTTAAGTAATTTCAAAGCTTTTAAAATTATACCAGTTATGAAAATGTCAGCTGATCTGTATCTTCTTCTTTTCCTACTTCACTTCTCCAGCACAGATCAAATGACAGATAAGATACATAACAAGTGGCGTTCAGCTGCCTGAACACTGGTGTTCAGGATCCCAGTTCTCAGATGTTCTGCAGTATCTGAGACATCCAGCTAGGACCAGTAGATGTGAAATAAGGCCTACAGAGTCCCAGGCTGCACTGGGGTGGCTGTTTGAAACCCAGGTTTAGAAGACTGCATCCCACACTATTATTCAAATAATTTATTGTAAATCTGAGAAAGCACAGTGCCAAAATGACTAGAATAACATTTCAGTCAAGATTTTTGATTTAAATGTATCAGTTGACAAACACTTAATTCTAACAATAATTTGCTGCTGCTGGTTAAAACATAAAACTGTAATATCTCATTTAAAATCATTTAAAGGATCATAGGTCACTTCCTTCAAGTATTTGTGATCAAACATGGACTGCAAATGATGCACGAATATCCTGAAGTGCATTTCTACGTTTTAATCACTATTTTCCTTTAATCCTGTACTCTGTGTATTCAAGACTGATACCAGTGAGAAATAACAGTCACCCAAATTAATAATTGGAACACAACAAATTTGTAAAGAAGAGGAAGATACAGGATTATCTGGGTAGGGTTATAATATGATTATGTGCAACTCACAAAATTTGAAGAAATTAAATAGCCAAAGCAAACCAGAAAACAATCTTTTTGTTGTCAAGATATGGTGCTGACAGTATATTTCAGCGGTTTTGAATGTTAAAGAGACTGGAGTTGTAACACTTAGGACATAAAGAAATCCTTCATTACGAAAGTCTCAAATTCACACTGAATTAGACAAATAGCTGTTTTTTATGTCCACATTCCAGAGGGAAACGGGATTCAAGAATTGCCAAAGATACTGAGAAAATATAAAGATTTAGCTAAGACATAAGGACTGCTGCTATTTTTCATAAGTAATTCCATATTTAAACACCTGTAGTATTTTTTCTTCCTCTTTTTTTTTTTCCCCCTAAAATATGAATCGTCCCGAGACCGACAAAGACAACTGAGATTTAATTCAATCACTACTTATTATACCCAGCAGGAAGCACAAATGCTGGTACAGGTGTACACTACCCTAGCTGTCAATTTTGCTTATCTATCCAGGTTGTTCCGATTTTGAGTCTAAATTGGTTTAATTAAATGAAAGAGGATATTCTCACTGAATTCAGGTCTTCAGTTTGACCAAATCTTCACAGAGTAGTTTATTGGACCAAAATAATATGAACATCAGCCCCACCCAGTTTCATTGACTGGACTCTACAATGAGAACCCATAGAACACACAACTCTATGGATGACTTCCAAAGGCATTTAAAAGCTTAGGAACAGCTTACAAAGAGAGGAGGAGATGGGGATGCAAAAAATTAAACATCACAGTTGAAGGTACAACACAGACACTTGAATCTGTGTACAATCAACAAACCGTGCTTGCTTTTAAAAACTTCTCTTCAAAACTTCCACAGTGAAAATCAGCTGCTAACCTTCGGTGACCTTTAGAGACAGCACTCCCATCTCTAGGGAATTAAGATTGATTTTCCACAGCTACCAGTATAAAGCCCTTTTGCCTGGGAGCGTACAATGATACCAAGGTCAGAGAATTTGAAGGCAGCAACTTTTACAGGGTTAGACTTCAGCTCTGTGGTGTTTACAGCTACCAATTAATGTCTGCCATTTTACACCCTGGAGTCACCTGCAGTTTCAAAACGGATTAAGCAAAATGGTCCCCTCAAGCTCATGGGGGCAATTCTCAAAAGTGAATATCAGCCTCAAAAGAGTCTGGCAAGAGGCAATACATAAATCAAAGCTAATAATGAATTACCAAAGCATTTAGTGCTGGAACTGAAGTCTTTGCGTGGTACAGCCAAATTATGTGCTGTCCTCTTTGCTCCCCATACTGATGCTATTTGGGAAAGTGGGCTTAGGCAACGGAAGAGAAGTCGAACTGGCTGATGGATAGGCTTTCAGAGAGGCACAGTTGTATTTCCTTTTTTAAGAATAATCTAGGGTTTCATTTCTCATTTTTTCTCAGGGTCCCAAACTATCTGAAGCAATACTTGCTCTTAGGTAGACAGGTGAAACATGCCGTTTACGCTGTCTCCACCACTATTTTTCTCACCTATCTTCGAAATTCTGAATCTCTTCTACTGTGAAACTAGAGCATCATTCAGCCAGGCAAGAAAAAGATAGCAGAAGAAAAAATTTTTATTGCACTGTACAAACCAATGCAGGGAAGTGCTGCTCATACACAGTATAATGAAACACTCAAGAACACACAGAAGCAGTTTACCCTGTAACACCCCTGTCCTGAAGTATAACCCTTTGGATTTGTTTTAAGGCTGAGAACATTATTTCTATGACACTCTTTGGAAATTTAGCCCCATCTGTCCTTCACCTGCTTTCCATTATGCGCTGTGTATCAGGCTTTCTGAAGTGGGGCATTGCCTCACACCAGATAGCAAACATCAGGACCTTTCTATGCACCTTTAGGTGCTGAAGTCAAGATAGGACTAAATAACTTTAGTGTCTCTCTATTGTTAGTGGAAAGAAATTCTATTGAAAGAGAATTGGAAAGCAATTTAATGTATTCGTGCTACTATACTAAGTGACTGAACGTAAATGAATAAATTAATTTACATATGAAACATGTCTTCTGTAATTTTACGAAAAGGCTCTAACTTAATGCCTTTAACAGTCTCCTAAAGATGTTGTGTTGGTAAGATATTTATCCAAGCCCAGTAGAACCCTCTAAATTCAAAAGTGTTATAGTGGCACCCAAATCCATGTACACATATTTTTAAAAATGAGTCTGCCAGCTGGAAAAAAAAAAAGAAAAAGATGTAAAGGGAGAGGCTGAGAGCTGCTAATTATTTGAACCTCTTAAATAGTTGGAAGTGCTGGGCTGCGCATTTAACGGTTTTGCATTGTGCTAATCTCTGCTGGCAGCAGAGTCAATAAAAGCTCTACAGGGAGTCTGAACACAATGTGATTTTCCGAGCCAGATAAATCTTCCCCATCCCCACTATCCTTATTATCCTCCTGACAATGCATCTAACAGTTGGAATAAATGTGTAATCGAGATGTATGCTACAGAGTGAATTTGCTCAGAAAACATTATACAAGACACAGCCACGAGTGAAGGCTCGTGTTTTGTATGAGTTGCATGTAGTCCTCATTGCTCAGGGGGAAGGGAGTCTCATCTAAAAAACAGGAATGTGCATCAGTCAGGAAACTGTTTGATTTCCAAATGCATTTCTGATTCCAGTTCAGTAGCTGTAAGGCTTTCCTGAAGAAGGAAAAAAAAAAAAGAGAAAAAAGAAAAAAGAAAACCAATTGCTAACAGCTGTGGGATTATCTCAGGTGTTTAGTGCCTATATTCATCCTGATTGAGAACAAGAACAGTAAAACCTGATCATAGGTATCACTGTGGCTGAGAAGTGGGAATAAAACAGTAGAAACAAGAGGTAGAATAGATTGGTTGAAAAAATAGCAATTTCTTTATAATCTTTCCATGTAGGCTGCCAAATCATGCCCCAAAGGCACTTGCTAAAATGATGATTATAAGAATATAAACCAAAAAAGGCCTTCCTGAATTACTCAGCCCAGTCTTTTGATGTTACATCTAGCTGTATTGTAAGTTTATTCTCATTATCTTTAACAAACTCTACCTTAAATGGGGTTGTGTTTCTCTCTTCAGGTTGGAGAAGCTTTGGAAATCTCTACCAGAGCACCAATCTTTCTATGTTTAGAAAATTTCTTGTAAATTCTGGCTTTTTATTTATTTATTTTTTATTTATAACCAATTTGTACCAATTTATTTTTCTTCTAGAAAGGTCTTAGAGTTCAAATGACTCTAACTCACCTTTGAGAAATATCACCCTGTGTTTTTACAAGGAGCCAGCATCACCGCTTGTTGCAAACCATTTGTCTGCAACTTACATTTAAATCATTTTTTCTAAGTTATTAAAGTTTATCACAAGCAACAGTTGCTTTTCTCTATACACTGCACATACCAATAAAGAAATTGGAGAAGAATTTGTTATATCCTCCTTCAAAGTCCCAACAAAGAAGTCTTTTCTGGATATCTTCTGAATAAATTTCTCCTGTCAATCTCATTTCCAAGTAAAACAGTTGTCCGTTTCTCTTACTGAATAGAATACTTCAGGTATGATGATGTGTATTCAGGAAGGAGGGGGATATGAAAAACATTTCAGTGGCTTTACCAGTCATCAGTGGTAGAGAAGACACATTTGTTATGCTCTTCCTCTACCTCTCCACAGTGCTCAGTATGGCTGAGACAGGTTACAGTGAGAGTAAATGGTCTACTGTTAAGGTAAGCCAGTTCCTTATTGATAGTTGAAATGAAAAGAGCTTGTCTTTTACAGAAACTATAAATAAATATTTAGGGAATTAATTATGAAATAAATATTAGGTGAATTTATGATGAAATAAAAGACTGACATGATAAAACATGCTAGATGTTAGAGGTATGCCACAGTGCTAGCAGAATTAGAGGTATCCCTCTAATGAGAAATCAGGTCATATTACTGCTGACAGGACAGAAGATGCCCAGCCTGACTGCTGCTTGTGCTTGTATCCAGTGACTTCAACACCCTTCCCCCTTGACAGAGGAGACATCTGCACAAAGTCAGGACAACCGCCTGTGTTTAACAGTAGCTGTAAAGAACTAATGTCCCTCTGCCCTCGCTCCCTCCTTTTTGAAAGCCTGACATCCCACGTGTTAAACAGGTGTGAGGAGACACTGCATCAGAGGTTTGTGAGCAGCAGTGCGCAGAAGAGCATGTCAACCTCAAAACACCTCTCCAAACACATTCTTCTCTGCTGTTGATGAAGGTACTAAGGTGTACCCTTGTCACTTGCCTACCTCTCTGGGAAGACAACCAGTTGTTTTCTCAGTACTACAGAGGGAATGTCTACTTTTTTTAGGTAAAATGGGAGGGTTTATTCCTCTGTTTCTGCGTTTTGGAAATACTACAAGTAATGGGAAAAAAAGCCCAAGTAGAGATAAGTGAGTGCAAAGGAATAAGTGATGCTGGTCATTGAGGCAGAAGTCATTTTCCCTGTGGGAAACAGGAATTCTTGTCTTCAATGATTTATAAAGTATGTTTCTCCACCACAGATAATGGCCAGTCTTACTCTACTCAGACCTACTTTTAATTCTTTCAGTTGGATTAATTGCCACACAGACAACAAGAGTAAAGAATCAAACTTGGTTTGTGCGACCCCCCACTCCCAATTGGCTGGCCCCCACTCTATTTCTGAGGTTTGTTTAGGAAGATCCTGACAATAGCACAGGTCTGCATCAAAGGCCACAATATTTCTATGCACTATGCAGAGCTGTACTGCAAACTATCACATTTGGTGAAATCATAGCACAATTAATTGCCACATTAAAATAGAATTTGCATGGGGGTACTTATGACAGTCCCATTAAAATCACATTAGTTCATTGTGATTAACACTCTTTTACTGAGCACAGAACAAATTAATCTGTGGTTGCTTTGTTATACCTGTGCCCAGAAGAGCAACTTGCAGAAGTAGATAAAGGACATGTATTGTTTCTTTTGTAAGATGTCTATGCAGCATCTGCTTCAAACCAGAGCAGGTGGAAAGTGAACCGTGTCGTGGCTCTGTGTGAACAAGAACACAAAAACTCATCATTCACAAGAATGACTAACTAACTCAAAAACACACTTACTTTCTCTATGACTAAAAGAGTAAAAGCCAGGAAAACTTCCAAAAACAGTTGCATGGTTTTGTGGGATTTTTTTGTTGTATTTATTTGAGGGTTTTTAAACCAGTGTTGCTCATTATTTTGAATTTACCAAGAATCTTACTGTTCAGATCAATGGCAGTAGAGATCAATCGATGCTGAACACAAAAAACTTTAAGTTCTTCAGCCAACATATAGATGTGGCCCGTTGCTGTGATAGTTTAGATTAAACTTTGCAGAGTGCAGCTCCTGAAAATGTTGCAAAAAAAAAAGTTCTTTACTGATTTTGGCTGCCATGGATCACAAGTGAAGTCAGTGCATGGGGAGGGGAAGGGAAGGGAAGGGAAGGGA
>NW_009717592.1:323-23100 GCF_000703405.1 Apaloderma vittatum | reverse complement strand
GGGCTGCGATGGAGAACAAGGGAAGTCAGGGGAGGGGTAGGGGAAGGGAAGGGAAGGGCTGCTGTGGTACTAAGAATTGCTCATACAAGAAAGATTTTCCCCAGTACAAGAGAAATATGAACATATTAGGATGAACATTGACATTGTTTAGCCTGGAGAAGAGGAGACTCAGGGGTGACCTTATCACTCTCTACAACTACCTGAAGGGAGGTTGCAGTCAGGTGGGGGTTGGGCTCTTCTCTGGGGCAACCAGTGACAGGACGAGAGGGCACGGCCTGAAACTGCATCAGGGGAGGTTTAGGTTGGATTTCAGGAAGCCCTTCCTCATAGAGAGGGTGCTCAGGCACTGGGATGCACTGCCCAGGGAAGTGGTGGAGTCACCGTCCCTGGAGGTGTTTAAGCAGAGGCTGGGTGTGGCACCTGGTGCTGCGGGGTGGGTGGGGTGATATTGGGTCATAGGCTGGACTTGATGATCTCAGAGAGCTTTTCCAGCCTCAAAAATTCTGCAATTCTGTGATTTTGTGATATGGAGTGAGTCAAGTAAAGGGCCGCATATAACGAGAGGATAATTAAGCTGGGACTGTTCAGCCCGTAGGAGACAATGGAGAGCAGGAGACTCTATTGCTGTCTACAGTTTCCTGATGTGAGGCTAGAGTATTCTCAGACTACCATGGCATTTCATGATAAAAAATAGCTGATCAAGCCTGAGCCAAAACTGATCCCAAAATGGTACAAAAACCTCTGAGAGCAACAAGGCAGCCCAGAAGCTTGTCATCCTCTGTCCTGGTTTAGATGTTCTGATTTGAGCTAAACAAAACTCTGCTTAGTGATGTTTACTTTCCAGCTCATTCTCTTTCAAGAGGCTGCACATTCTGAAGCCAGCAGCATGTTTTTGCAGACAGTGTGTGCTACCAGCAGTGAGAACACCTGATGTTCACAGTTACTGCCTGGGACTGGGATGCAGAAAGGCTCTTGCTGATACTTATTCCTGTAGTGACCAAGGCCACTGCTGGCTCTTTTGTGCCACGCTGGGGATGCCGGGTAGTGAGAGGGGTCACAAGGAAGTAAAAGATTGCACCTATGGTGAATGACAGACAGGACAGGTGACCAACAAAAATATTCCATTCCATGTATGTCATATTTAGTAAAAACTGAATGATCACAAGAGTTTCTTTTTCTTTCTGCAGTGGCCGGCGTCCAGAGAGGACTCCATCTGACCTCCTGCTTTTGATCCGGATCCTGAGTTCCTGAATCCAGCTCCCTGTATCCAGCTCCCTGCCACCACCACTGAGCCTGGGGCTTCCCCAGTTCCTCCTGCTCTGCAGCACCAGTGGGGATTGCTGTCGGGGGGTAGTCAGGTTTGATATCGGACTTATGTATAGCTGTATATAGTTTTTTATTTTTATTATTTCACTATTATTTCTACTGTTGTTTCATTAGAGCTGTTCTAGTTTTCTTTTCTAACTTGCATTTCCTTTTCCTTCCCGTTTCAGGGTCGAAAGAGGGGATTAGAGAGCGTCTGTCTGCGTTTAGTGGCCAGTCCAGCCCTGACCCACAATATCCTCTGAAGAGAATGTTTCTTTGATGCCATTCCTGTGTCCAAATGGCTTTTAGAAAAGATAACATTGTGTCAGTGTTTTTCATTTTGTTACCTCAACTTGGTGAGAAAATATTCAAAGCTACTGGTGGGAAAGTGGTGCTTCCTAGCCAAGATGTATAGTTTTCTCTCCAAACCAAAATCCTAAAGATTAGTTAAAAGAAAATTAAATTTCACTATGAGGTTAAAATAAGGAGTACATACCTCAACATTTAAGAAAATCAGTAGTGTTAAATAAAGGGTAGTTTTTTCATCTCTTTTTTTTTTAGTTACCTTAGTATTTCTTCACACATGTACTTCACAGCATATTTTTGAACTAGTCAGCAATTGAGATCTTGAAGATTAACTTCCTAAATATGGAGTAGAATATGTTTTGATTAACATGTTGACATGTTAACAAAATGGAAGAATTAGAAGCAAGACATTCATAAATGCTACAGAAACTCATTTTAAGAAATGCAGATGACAACAGCAGAATAAAAGGCAAATTTAAATTTCTCCCTGATCATACTTTGAGATACAGTGCTGGAGAAATCATGCTCAATTTATCCATGGCAGTTGTAATAAATAGTTCGCACTGGTTCTGTGTGTGAAATTATTTTCACCTTCTGTCTTCCTCAGTAGTGAAACAAGCATCATGTTGGCTTATAACTGTCACATGGCTAAAGAAATAGTGAAAAGAACTGCTTATGAATTACTCAAAACCTAAAATCTACTTGGATCAAATTTTCTGTACATAATGCTTCATTTATTTCATAATAAAGTTTAAAAGCCATAAATCAGTTAAATTCACCTTCATGATAATACCCTTTTGGGTCAGCAGTATATTCAGAAGCCTACCAGGCAGATATTGTCACTTTTTTAGGTTTCCATTAAAACTTGATATATATTATTTGTGCACGTGATATAAAAGTATATTGTGATATACAGCAAGATACTTTCCTTTCTTATTTTTCTTCGTTAGTTATTCTGGTGTACAGTAGATAAGGGAGGGATTGTCTATGTCCTTACAAATTTACTAATCCTTGGTTGTAATGTTTCTGCATGAATTTTCTGATTCTCATCCTTCAGATCTCTGTGTAGTTTGTATGAAGTCTTTAAAAGCAGCTTCAGAATTTCTGTGCAAATTCTGAAAGCTGTTTTATTTATTTGCCATAATAAATAAAACCTGCAAAATCTTTTACCTGATTCACTTCCTATTTAAAAGATATCATCTTCTAGTAATATTTCTGAAGATATTTTGGACATTTTTCTCCATGTATGCACAGAAAATCAGCAGATTTTTGTCCCAAGTAGTCCCAAGACCATGTTACTGTACATCTATATAGTCAAAAGACGTTCAGCATTTATTTAATCTTATCTAGCAATGCATTCCTAGATTATCTGGATGGACTGTATGTGTTTCTTTAGGAAGCTTGTGTGTATAAAATGGAAGGACAAATGCCCAGGACAGGTTTTTAAGGACAGGTTAAAAGAACTTTTTGCCTGAGAGCAATTTATTAGCCAGTCCTTTCGTACTCATAGTTACTATTAGGCAGCAATGACATGCCCTAGGGAGGGAAAATCTCCACTCCTTGGGACTGGCACACATTGCAGGGTAAGGAAATGGTGCAAAGCAAAAGGTGCAGATCACCTCAGTCTGGAGAGGGCTGCAAACTGTGACTACTGTGCATAGGTCTGCAGGGGCACTTGGACACCCATCACGCTTGACTTACCTTTCTACCTGCCACCATTATGCAGTGGCCAGTAGGAAAGAGCAGGACAGCTCAAGCGAAGCTGAGTTATCAGGGGCTCCCGAATCACCTGCAAAGAAATGAGAAAGTGTACTTTGGTCTTCAGTTTTTTACTCACAGGAGTAGGGCTGGTCTCATACTTTCCATGCTGCCTACTTTCTCAATTATGAGGCAACAATGTCTTTACAACAATGATAATTATCCAGTGAAATTGTCATTTATTCCAAAGGCAATATGGAAGTGCCATATTTCCAAAATTAACTGGGATAACAAATGTCCAGCTCTGGTTTTTGTGACTGAAAATATCCTCACAGAAAAGGTATTATCATCCCAAAACATTGTGGTTCTATAACACTGTCATCTGGATTTTGTTTTAAATCAGAGTATAGTTACTGCAACAGCCTTGTCACATTATTCTCTGTCCCCTATGGATGAGCCATCAGACAAACGGCACACTCTAACAGATAGAGAATTGTCTCATGAATATCTACAAACAGCAGAGTGATAATATTTTACAAATAACCAGAGTGAAAGAACCGCATTTGACTGTTCATTATATTAGCATCCATGTTAGAAATATGCCTCAGCTCCTAAAAAATCCCCCAACGTATGCATGATTACAAAATATGGCAGGGTATCAGTCTATTCTCCCCAGTACAGTGTATTGCCTGACAGCTAATGTGCTTTGCTGCACTGTTATTAGCTGTCTTGCTGCAATGCAGTATGTTACACTGAGTTACTCTGGTGTATGCGTCTCTGCCCTGCTCAGCCTTGAAATTTGCAGAGCAAATGCTGATTATCTTGAAATGGTAATAACATGATTTTCCAGCATGAACCAAAACAGCAATCATATAGTTAACAAAAGCTGTGAGTGGCAGCCAAATTGCATACTGAGCACAATTATTTGAGCCATTAATTGGAGTATAGCATTTTCTCTTGAGATAAGAATGATTAAAATTTATGCTGATAGATCACTTTAGGGTAGGATTGAAAACAGAGATTTCTAAATGCACATGCAAGTCACACCTTTCTAGGAGAACTTGCTGATAAGCCTGAGTTTATCACTGCTGTGATAAGGAGAAATAAAAGCGGCATTGATGTAAAACAGCAGCATTCAGTGGACTGAAAACCAACACTGCGTTTTCTAGGCAGCTCCTGTAAGATTTGTGCTGCTGTCCACCTGCAGATGGTCTGAACAGCTTTTATGTAAAATCAGCAGGCATAATGAGGCATTATTAGACACTCAGCAGGAGCCTCTGTCCTTGTTTTTTCTGAGGAAAAGCTCCACTTGCTGAATTGATGAAGCTTTAGAGTACACTGGCCCAGATCTTCAGAGGTGGTCAGATAAGAAACAGGTATTGATTTCAGTAAGCACTATGCCTTTGGACACCAAGATACTAAATCACTGTCACTGCATAGTATCTGTCTGTAAGGGTTGTATTCCACTATCTAATAATGAATCTGATCATGCCCATCGGTACCATGAGATAAGATTCTGAGACTATGTAAGCTTTGTCCCCATCAGCCACTGGTATGAAGCAGCCTCTGCCTCTTCAGAAATGATGAGTAAAACGCACAAACTTTACAATTTGCCTTTGCTCATCTTGCCTTGCTCTTAACCAGTTGTGAGTGTGGTGGCTGTGCTGGTCTGTGCCAGCAGTGCTCGTGATCCCATGGTGGCTAGAGGGGCTGGCCCCGGGGCCACCAAGGAGAAATCGGCTAATCAGAAATACCGAGATCGTCATGGAAACTGCCCAGATTAACAAAGATGCAAGACTGACAAATCACCATGTCATTGCAAAACTGCACACATGCGTACAAAATGCAGACGTGTGCATGGACCCACACAAGTTGCAGCAGTCAGCAGAACTCAGTGCCGTTAGTCCTTCTTACTCTGCTGCAGGATGAGGATTGGGAGATTAACTTTGTGCTACTTTTGCTAACCTGTTTTAACCTTCTAAACTCTCAAAAATCTGGCAGACATGGGCAGCCACCATGAGGAAAGAAACTGTTGAATATATTGGTTCAACTTCCCATTTGAAAAAGAAAAAAAAACAATTTAAATGCCCAATGATTATGAGACTTTTATTTTCTATCATATTTTTTTGTGAGGGACATTTTGGACCTAAATTCTTATCCTGTAACACAGTTCTGTGTGAATACAGATAACCAAGGCCTTTGGGTGCTGTAACCTGTGTGTTGTTCTCAGGCTTGAGTAGCTGAGGCTGGGAGAGAAGGCAGACACGCTGCCAGGGCAGAGCAAGCTTCAGTGACCTGTTCCTGTGGGATGCACAGCTCCTGGAAAGTCAGGGCAAGGACTGCAAACAGGACTGTGCTCTGCAGCAAAACATTCATTCTTAAAAGAGATTCTCTCAAAAACCTGCAGGGTGGTAACAAGTTAGTCTGACTTGTAAATGTTAAAGCCCTTCTTATAAAGTGTGACGATTACGTGAGGATACGTGGCTCCTGAGCATGCCCTTGGCTATGTGCCCAGCTGTTGGAGCCCTGTAGTATTACAACACGATATGGTAAGGCCACTAAATATATAAAAGACCCACATCCCCCACATCTACTCTGTTTCTTTGTTGGTCCAAGCTGCATGTGGAATCTTCCTGAAACAGGAAAGACAGTCCGATTTTTTAGTGTGCTGCATGGAAACAGGCGTGTACCACCCATGTGCAATATTCTACTTAACAATGAGCTGAATATATTTCTTACTTGACCCTTGATGCATTTGTCTTCAAAAGAATGAATCAGCCCCTTCAGCTTGCTTCAGTTCATAGTTTAAATTGAAGTACAGAAGTTTCAAGATTTTTCAAGGTTCTGTAACTAAATAAGGCAAATCACAACAGAATATTCAAACACTATGTCCAAGGGTGTTCCTACAAGTTTGAAAAACAGTGCCCAGGTGAAATACAAAGCGATTATTGTGAATATGGAATGTCAAAAAGATGATGTAGAGTCAGGATTTTCTTGGTGTGAGGAACAGAAATTACCATTGTGTTCTACAGGAAACCTGAGGAATGCAAAGATAGGAAAATATATCCACAGCACCGTGAGACTCAGAGAAACAGGAAAACACTTGATCTTTATTTTTAACACTTATTCTCTTATCACTGAATTGCAACGGCCCATTTCACACCAAAGACTAAATTAAACCAGAATCTGTAGGCCAAATCTCACATGTAACTGCTAGATTTTTCTGCAATCTGACCTCACAGGGAAAAAGATGTGGTGAGTCTTTGAACAAGCGCCAAACGCTGTGTAAAGTGTGTGTACAAAATGACTCCCCTTGAGCTTCTGCTTGGTGCTTGACAAAGGTTTCTTACAGAGGTGAATCCCAGCTGTCCACTTGTTCCTGCTCTGTTTGTTTTCTCTCTCTCTGTAGTTTGTTCACACTCTCCCCACACTGACTCTGCCACCGAAGTAATCCATCACAGCTATCCATCTCACATGTCATTAATGTTATTGCCATTCGGACAGCAAGACACGGGTAGAAATATGAAATACAAAACAACCCTCTTCTATCGAGGAAAAAAGGAACAGAAAATTGGTCATTGTCTAAGTCTGGTGTTTTCAGTCCCAGGAATCGTTCCCTATTGTCTAGTGCAGAGGAAACTGTCACCTCTGTAGAGCTGGGGTATAGAATAGAAAAAATCTTTGATAAATGCCACAGCTGCATAAAGGGCTTGACCCAAGAGTCACCCTCTAGGATTTTGGTTTTGTTTTCCAGTAATTACTGTCATTCTTAAGACCATTATTTGCACTGACTCACAAAACAAAAGCAGAACACAGATAAAGAAATTACCATGCCTTGGTTTTTCAATCTGATGCAAAAGAGTGGAGTAGGGTAGCCATAGCTTTCCCCTGATTCAGCATGAGGACTGCTATCACAGCCTCCTGCAAATACACTTCCTCTGCATGTGGTTCCCAGTGACTTCACTGGTTCTATGCTCCCACTCCTGGAAAGCAGGCAATGTCTTTATTCACCTAAGCTGCTTGGCCTCACACCTCAGCTCAGCTCATAGGCTAGCTGAATACCACATTTCTGCTCTCAGTAAAAAAATATTTAAGGACACTTTCTTTAACTTAAACTTTGGTTGTGTGTGAGGGAAGCAGACTATTGCCTCGTTCTTTGTGTTTATAGGCAGGTAAAGCTACATATGATGTTAGGGTGTTGCTAAATCCCATGGCCCAACAGAGAAAAGTGTGCCTCATCTCTACATCCCCAGGTCCAGCCAGCAGCAAGGTTGGTGTTGCCAGAAGGCACACGCGAACAGAGCACACATGTACACCTCACACATGCACCATGCATGCGTATATAACTAGCTGGCCACATAGATTAACACACGCAGAAATCACAACACTCCAAAATCCACAAACAGCACCAACAGCCTCATCCTGTCCTCCCATCTTGCAGTTAAGGCTGAAGATTGGATGTCTCCCCATCCTTGTGCCTTGGAGTTCCTCAAGGTGAGGAATGAGCCTTTGGCCTCTCCTCTCTGGTGCCTAGGAGCAGCCAGTTGGGATGCAGTTGGGGTCCCTCCCCATTGACCCTGAGGGCTTCTCTGTGCATGGGGACTAGCTTCTTACCACATAACCAAACACAAAAACTATTAAATGATTTGCCTAAGGCTACACATTTATCGTGGATCAATTTCTTCACTGAAAGTTTTCTGATGTTTAAGTGAAAACTTAACTTGATTGAAAAAAAAATCTAGGTTTGAAAATACTCATCTGAAGAAAGTAATTTAAATAATAATTTTCTAAAATGTGTTTTCATGTTTCAATGAGTTTCTTTGTAAAACTGCTACTACAGAGGAAGTGAGTTTACTGTGATATTGCAAGTATTTCTACCTACAGGACTGACACATAACTGCAAACATCATGTGTTCATGAGCTCTCTAAAAAGCCAAACCTACTCTTTAGGAAGAAATTGTCACAACCAAATCCATTCCGATGTAGTTGACTTCCTACTCAAACCATATATTTATATCATTTTGAGCTCATCTTAATAAGAACTTGTTCTTTCTATAATAATAAAATAGAAAGGGGAGCTACTTGCAGAGTCATAATTTAGTTACAGAAAAAGCTTTATTACAAGGAACCAGTGAAGAAAGCTTTTTACAAACCCAAATGCTGTATTCCGAAGCTTATCTTATAGTACATAATGCCACCAGAGAGAAATAAAACACATCTTAGCTTTGCAGAGAAGCATGATTACAATGTATGAATTGGTCATATAAAAAGTGATAAGCTCCCTATGGTCTGAGGAATACATGTTGCTTTGCTGAAAAGCTAGACTATTTTTAGAAACTAATATACATTATTTATAATGTAAAGAATAATTCTAAAAAATTACTGATCCAAGACATATCTAAGTCATGGATGAGAAATCACAATTTGATAAGGCAGTATGACTTTAAAAAAAAAGTTGCTCTTAGGAACTTGTTTAGCTAATGAAATGTCCATAGCACAGGTGTAAAAAATAAATTTCACACACTTATTTTTCTTTTTTTTCTGGGTATTTTGTTTGCTTAGCACTATCATAATTCTCTTTCATCTGTCTTACCATTTCTGAAATCACTCCAGGCAGCTTGTAGGAAGACCATCCTCTTGTATTCTGTTATGCTCAAAACTATACTATGGACAGCGAGCAGAGAACACCTTACATGTGAAAACAAGAATTTCATAGTTAGTAGAGTTAATATTTTAACAGGCTAATAATCCCATTTGTTAGCTTAGTAAAAAATCTGAATGCTGGCAACCCAAATTAATACAGTAAAACCTCAATAATTGTTCTATATTTTATATAGAAAAATCTTAATATCTTCTCCTTTGGTGTCTTTGTCTTCCTGCCAGTGTTATTCTGGCTGTCAACACTGACAGTCCCTATCTGGGGGTATCAGCATCCAGGTGGCTTTTAGTGGAGAAGGACTGGGAGCAGAGGTGTCTACCTCTTCTTCGGGAAAGGCTGGATGATTATCTCAATTGTCTTGCGGTGCACATGATGTTATTTTTATATATTTTCTTACCCTTTTAACTTAATTAATTTCAAGTTATTATTTTTTCAGTTCTTTTTGTGACCTCAAAAATATTTTTTTCCTGAACAAGACCTTTAGAATAAGCCAAAAGAGTATGGACTGTAGGATATATATTTTGTAGGATATATATTTTCTTTCCAGATCTAAATCATTATTGAAGTTATATTTAAGTTCAGATTTCACCTTCTCTGCCCTTTTCCCTTTTATTCTGCCATCTCACCATTCTTAATTTAATTAGGGAATAAATACGATCATAATAACCTAAAATTACTGGATATACTTACATTTAAGCAAATTATTAACATGTTCAGTATATCTGAATAAAACACTTGGGCAATGCAATGTTCCAGTATTAGAAACTTGCATTGCACTATACAGTTTGCAATTGAAAACTGTAGTACATATAGGCAAGATACTGAGCTTAGACCAGGAAGGGTAACAGCCATTACTTTTAAGTCTATTTAAATTTTAACGTAAATTTTAAATTTATTTTTTAATTTATATTTGCAGGTAACTTTAAATTAATAAGGATAAATACTCCTTATCCCTGTAGTTGAGTGATATATAAAAGAGTCCTACAGCACAATGCCCTCATTGTTTAAAATGCAGGTATTTTTTTATCCAGGCTTTTAATTTATATTCTAGTATTTATTTAAGCTCCTGTGGCTCAGTGGTAGCGCATTTTAACAGACCTATAGAAGTATAAAATGAGTAATGGAGAAATCCATCACATATGGTCAGCCAACTGCACAGTCTTTCTTAAACCAGAAAGTGTCTGTGTCAGGGTTTGTTTTACGTAGTATCTATATAACAGAAACCCCAGTCCTTTCTATCTAACATAACACACCTGTGAAGTACATCACATCTTCTAGTATAGTCTTATTTCATGAATTTTGCACGTGCCAAGGAAGCTGGAGATATTTAGGCTATGAAAGTTTAAGGTTGTTTAAAAAGTATTTTGACTTGCCTTCACATCCTTTTGTTATTAAAGGCATGTGTCCTCATCACAAGCTCAATAAAGTCAGACTCAGAGGGAGTCCAGAAAATGTCATTTTTTAGTGCTCTGGTATTTATGTAAAGAATGAAGAATGTGTTATATCTCATAGAAAAGTGGGAATTACTCCTATGATTTCATGAAGTTTCTTCTCGTTTTGTATACATACAAGTGGCAACAGTGGGGCCACTGCACTGGTTGTTACCACAGGACTTTCATTCGTCTTGTATCTCAGACAGGAATATATCTGAGGAGATAACACCACCAAAGAGGGGGCAAACACCTGCCGTCTTTCTTGTTGCATATTATTTTACATTGAGATGAAGATTTGTCACTATAGTTTATGTAGTGACCACAACCTTTCTATATGAGGCATGTTACAAACGCAGAATTCAGCAACCATCTCTACTAAATACCTACCCAATATATCTATTCTAGTGAAAAAAAAAAAGAGCTACAGGCCTAAGCCCTGTACTGCAGCCAGCGATGGTTTGATCACAAGTGTGTTCACTGGTGTAGTTTCTGCTCAGACTTGCTAGCCTTCTCCCTGACTATGTTCATAGAATCATGTAATCATAGAATGTGTTGGGTTAGAGGCAACCTTTAAAGGTCATCTAGTCCAACCCCATGCAGTGAGCAGGGACATCTTTAACTCGATCAGGTTGCTCAGAGCCCCATCAAGCCTGACCTTGAATATCTTCAGGGATGGGACCTCCACCATCCCTCTGGGCAACCTGTGCCAGGGTTTCACCACCCTCATAACAAAGAATTTCTTCCTAATGTCTAACCTAAATCTACCTCACTCTAGTTCAAAACCATTGCCCTTCATCCTATCACTATATCTTCCTGCGATTCCAATAAAGGATGTACACAACATATGCATCTATGAGTTGAGGTGATCTGAGTAATATCAGATTTTTTACAGCGTAATTCAACAGAAAAACAATCTCCGCATTTAGATTCTACCCTTTTATTTTTGTCAAGACCAGTTTAAAATCTGAGTCTCTCAACAGGTTACATCTGTCTGCGTATGTGCTTTCAATCATTATCATGCCTGTGAAGTCTCATAATCATTAAAAGACTTCATCCCAACATTATTCTCTAAATTAGAGAGATACTGCTATCTATATTTTATAAATGAGGAAATGAGGTGCAGCAGCTGACATAGGCTGCTTAGGACATCCTTAATGAAACTGTAAAATGATTCAGGACTTTGGAGTCACAGTGGGTGTCCCAGACTCTGAGAACACTCTCTCCACCAGCACTACATTGTGCACCCTTGTGAGGAAACAGGGAGCAGCCCAGAGTGAAAAATACTGCTATCAACTTTTTAATTTATGTCAGAGGAATAAGTAAAACAGAGATAAATTCCTGGAACAATGCTCTTTTGGCAAAACCTGTGTATGGCAAAACATGCATTACCCTTGGCAAAACTTGCTTTAAATCTATCCACAAACTCATTTGGATTCCATTGAATCGTTCTTGCTGAAGAACAAAACTCTTGATTTTTCCATTGCTTTCCTGCATTTTGAGCTGTTATTGCTCTATTGCCAAATAAGTTTTGAAGTATGGTCTCTGTGAACTCAGAATGGATTGAGCAAAGCTTTTAAATCCTTGCCTGAAGTCAGTGGGAAAATTTGAGGTGCAAAGCTGGTCAAGGTCAGTACCCTGAGGAGCTGTAGCTTTCAGGGCCATCCTCCAACACTCACTGAAATTGTCAGGAATCCATCACCTGTCCTGATTTGAACCAAACCAAGTCCAGTTCTGTTCAATGCTTTTACTTTTCAGCTCAGTCTCTTCTAAGAGTCTGTGTTTTCTGATGTGAGCAGCAGGTTTTTGCAGAGAGTTTCTGCTAGTAGAAATGATAACACCTGATGTTTATAGTTACTGCTAGGGACTGGGATGCAGAAAGGCTCTTGCTTGTACTTGCTCCAATAGTGACCAAGGTCACTGCTAAATCCTGTGTGCCATGTTGGAGTGTTGTAAGCAAAAAGTCACACCTTTGGGGAGGAGAGGACAGGACAGGTGACCCAAAACTGACCAACAAATTATTCAATTCCATATGCATCATATTCCTTACAAAGCTGAGAGATCACAAAGGTTAAGCCCTTTTCTTCAGTGGCTGGTGTCCAAGGAGGACTCCATCTATTCTGGTTTTGGTCTCGATCTGTGAGTTCCTGAATTTTGTTTTCAAATCTAAATCCTGAATCTGGTTCCCATCTGCTGATGAGTCCAGTCTGTGAATTGCCTGGTAATTGCTCTGCAGTATCAGTGGTGCTCTTGGGGTGTTGAGTTCAACACTCCTTTTGTATATTTTTGTACATATTTCATTATTATAATTATTTTCTTATTAATACTATTATTATTTCACTAAAACTCTTTTTGTTTTCTTTTCCAATCCATAAGTCTCTCTCTCTTATTCTCTTTGTCTTACCCTTTGGGAAGGGAGAGGAGTAATTAGAGAGCATCTGTCATTCATTTAGTGACCAGCCCAGCCCTAACCCTTGACATCACTGACCGCAGTAGGATTTGATTCAAGTCTGTTTTCACTTTAACTTGCAAAAGACATGAAAAAGACAAGCAACAGTAAATAAGGAAAAAAAATCAATCATTTTTATTCAAGGTAGTCAGCTCAGAAGGTCCATGCTTCCAGTCTATGGACATCCATTAGCACATGTAGCCATTCTGTGTCAAGGAAGGGTGGTCTACACTTTCAGAGAAGTAATGAAAATCCATGAACCAGAAAAAAACACTGGGACTGCTGGCAGCAGCAAAGGCATCAGAGATGCTATGGTCTGGCAGGGATAGGGCAGGGCTGCAAGGAGACTTAACAGGCTCAAGATGAAAAAGTGAGCAGTCATTTAAAGAGATTTATCATATCAGTTATAAATAGCAAAAATCTTGGCCTAGACCAACAAAATACAAGACAAAATGAAAGAGGGAAAATGCATATCTGGTTCAAATGTGTATGAATGATCAAATGAAGGTAGCTGCCACTTTAAATCTCCCAGACTCATACTAATCCATCAGAAATTACCTTACTTGTGCTGCTTTTGGCTGGGATGGAGTTAATTTTCTTCACAGTAGCTGGTATGGGGCTATATTTTGGATTTGTGGTGAAAACTGTTGATAACACAGGGATGTTTCCATCACTGCTGAGCAGTGCTTGCACAGAGTCAAGGCTTTTTCCTCTCCTTACCGCACCCCACCAGCGAGGTGACGGGGAGTTGGGAGGGAGCACAGCTGGAACAGTTGATCCCAACTGACCAAAGGGATGTGCCATACTGTATGACATCATGCTCAGCATATAAAACTGGAGGGAAGAAGAGGGAAGGGTGATACATTCAGAGCAATGGTGTTTGTATTCCTAGGTCACTGTTACGGGTGATGGAGCCCTGCTTTCCTGGAGACAGCTGAACATCTACCTGCCCATGGTGACTGAATTCCTGGCTTTGCTTTTCTTGTGTGCTGCTTTTGCTTTCTCTATTAAACTGTCTTCATCTCAGTCTGTGAGTTTTCTCACTTTTCTGATTCTCTTCCCTATCCCACCAGAGGAGATTGAGCAGCTGTTGGGGCATAGTTGCCGGCTGGGGTTAAACCATGACATAAAGTAATGCAGTTAACAAGATCTCTTCTCTTCATCACATATGACTCTTGCTTGGCTCATGTAAGCGTGAGAGGGAAAAAAAAAAGGGAAGCCTAGCAAAGCTTTTATATGCTTAACTAAAAATAAAGCTCTGTGCATCTATACCATGAAGTGATCACCTTTCAGTGTTGGCCAGGACACCCTCCCATGCTGCAGCTCCTGTCAGCACTCGGAGGAGCAGCATGGCAGTGGCCCATGCCTGTGGCAGAGCACGGAGGGGAAGCTGTGGAGACGCGGGAAGCAGCACAGACGGTCGCTGTTAGTCACACTGGGAGGCAGGCAGAGGAAGCAGAGCGGGAACGGAAACAGACAAGCAAACCCAGCTCAAGGCTGAGCTGCGCCCAGAACAAAGGCGCAGGCACAAGACAATTTATAGTGCTGTAAACAAGAATGGAAAAAAATTCTGTACATGGAATGAAGGAAACAGCTGTGTCTATGACTGTGTTCTCACACCCTCCCAGCCAGAGACATCCCCTCAGTGGTATTTCACAAGCAGGCTTTGAATTCCCTTTGGAGGGAGGTGAAGACCGGGACTGAGGCTGCCTTACCTTCCAACCTGCACCAGGAGCTGTGCAAAGCCTGGCACAGGTTGACACGCACTTATGCACTTGGCACACATCCTCTGTATTTCCTACTCCAACTCACAAGTCAAATGCTAAATGAAAAGGAGTAAACTTCATAGTACTCTCAGTATCCTGTGGGTTTTGGTGATTGGTCAGTGGGATATGGAAGACAGAAGTTGTTTAGGTCAGAAGGCATATGACAAAACTGTAGTCTGGACCATGAAAAATGTGTTCCCCTCCAAAGAGAGCACAAAGTGCCACCTGAATCACAGTGGAAAAGAGGCTGAAATTGTTTTGTCTCCAAGACTAAGTCTATAGCTTTTTCATGACTGAAGAAACTATGTAATTTCTCATATAATGAGAAAAACATATGTAAAAAATCTAAAACCATGGTTAAGGAGAAAAAGAAACTACTTATGAGCCCAGGCTCATACAGGCTGATGGGTGCTCAAAAGTAGTGAGTCAGATCAAGCTCCATCAGCCAAAGAGGATGCATTTACTGGGAATGCCAAGTGCAGGTGGGTATCCACTGCTTTTAAAAGTTAGGGATTCATGAGGGGTTCTTTCCTACTAACTCTATCACATTTAACTCACTGTTTTCTCTGAAAATTCCCTTCTTACATGTCTCCTTGTACAGAGGAGTTCACATGCTGTACTGAAGGTAGAGGGTTTTCCTGGCTGGCAGCTGGTCACTACAACAGCTAAAGTCCTGATTGATTTCATCAAAGGAAATGCACCAGAATTGATTATAATTTAACCCAAAAGGCTCAAAAATCAAGAAGAAGACAAGTATGTGTCAGAAGTGCAAGAGTCTACTGATGATGGTTCCAAGAATATTTCACATTAATATGGAGGAGAAGGAAGAGGGGGAGGGGGAAAAGGGAGAAATAGACTGAATGTCAACCTGATGTTTTAGTTTGATTTTACTTGTAGTGAGATCGTGAAAAGCCTCCCAAGGGAAATGATGGCAGCTCCATCGATTAGGTAATATAATTGCTGCATTTTGTGTCTTAGGTAAAGCCTGAGAACCTGTCTCTGAACCGAGTCCAATCCAGGATATGTTTTTCAACAAAGCAGAATGCTTAATAAAACTGCCAAAATATTAGACTCTTTTTTTCCCCCCAGATTTAATGCCTCTAAGTTAAATGAGCATGCCATATGCTTGTAAACCAAAGCATCCCTTTATGCTTTGAACTAGAGCTACTCCCTGAAATATGAGTAAACTTGTAAAATGCTTTCTTTATTTTCATCCTCATAGCTGTTTTGGTTTTCTTTTCTCCAAGCCCTCATTTAACTAGGTATTGGACTCCTAAGTAAATCTCTGCTATGCTTATTCTTCCTGTGTCTGGGATTATAGCAGCCAGTGCTCACCAGTCAGCTTCTGATTAATATGTTTGAGGGAAGATGAACCAAATAATCCACAATGGTTACTAGTTTTAATCATACAAATGTTGTAGTCAACATATGGCACCTGTCTATTCACATGTGCACACAGGAAAATGAAGTAAGAAACATTCAAAAGTAATCTACAGGGTCATTTCAGCAAACTTCCTGGGGGGTTAAAGAATAACAGTGAGAATAATCATACCTAGATCTTAGCTAGCACATTTCATCCATAGCACTTAAAAGTGTTTTACAAAGTAGTTATCAGAAGCTCACAATTTAAAATGGAGAAACAAGTGCACAGACTATTCTGTGATGTGCAGGAGATATGAGGATGGTGGCCACTTTTAAGATTTCTCTAGACCATGTTATCTAGATGGTGCTTTTCCCATGAAAGTTTGGACCAGAGGATCCTGATGGCTCCTTTCAACCTGGCGTTTTATGATTCTACAACTCTATGATTATGTGGGCCGTCATGGAAAAGTTGCTCATGTGAAAACAGATTTTACATTTACATCTATTTTTCTGGTCTCCTTTTTCAGAAATTAACCATTTCTACCAGCTTTAATAAACTATAAGCACAACGACTTTACCATCCACACCCAAGACAGCATTGACTCACTACTTTTGAGCACCAATCAGCCTGTACGAGCCTGGGCTTATCAGCTTCCAGGCAGCTGTAGAAATATGCTTCTGAACTAATAGCTCTGTCTCACTGCAGGCTGACTGAGAGATAGCTTGTCCCGCTTCCACTCTCATAGACACAGAAATCCCGGAGATCCTCAGGGCTGCTAGCCTGGTGTGGCCTCCCCACTCTGTGAACTCGACCTTCTGGTGAGCACAGGGAAATCCATGGCCATTGTAACTTCAGTCAAACACCCCATGTGCGAAGATGGCAGATTACACATAGCAGGATACATTGCAAAATTTGAGGAGCATGAGCTGCTGTCAACACTCCCTTCACTTCATTATAAATCTTGAATTTAAATTCTGCTACCAGAACACAGCTTACCTCAAAGTTCTGTTGCTCGTGATGGAAACAGTGGTGAAAAAAAATATTTGTCTTTGAGGTGTTTGAGAGCTCTGCTGCTTAGGGCTTGTGAAAGCTTTTATAATTCAAAGCAGGACAGTTCACTGAAGGGTACACCTGAGGATCCTGCAACACGTCCTCAGCCCATAAATCCTAGCAACTTCTGTTGCAAAAAGTATGCAAGCATGAAAACATTTGCAAAGAGTTTGAATGGTGAGTGCCTTGCAAGCCTGAACAATTCTGCTTGGGTCAGGCTAACACACTTCACAAAGTATAGTTTCTAAACTGAACTTTACTATTCAATAAACAAATATACCACATTCCATCTTCAGGCATATCCTGGCCTAATATTCTTCTCTGTGTTAAGGGCCTATGTCTACTTCAAATTCAGTTACTTTGTTTCTTTTTTCTTTTAACTCACCTACATAATCAACTTAGACTAGTCATGGTTAAGAATTGAACACTCCCAGGATACTGCAAGCTACCTTTCTGTTTAACTGCCTGGCTCGTCATGGGATATGTTGCTGTGCAACTATGAGTGGGATCATTTCTACAAACAATACAGAAAATCAAAAGGCTTGTTCTGATCATACTTGTATTTTGATAAAAAATTATACTACCTCTTTGACTGGTAGGTTTCTGATGTGTTTTGTGTTACTAAAGATAAGACTTAGCTAATTTCATCCATCTTGAGTTGGGAGTTTAGTCTGAGCTAATTGTCTGTGATTCTTTACAGTCAGTGGAAAAAGACAAGTGCATCCAGAGAGCAATTTGTGATTTTTTGAATGGCTCTTCCTCTCTGTCTCTAACAGTGACTCCATCTGAAAGAAGAAACTTTGCACATCTGGAGTCAAGAAAGTTGGCTTCCACCCACGCCAACACAGTTTGTTCATACCTGCCCAATTCTTTGTTTGTTACCAGCACTAGGCTGAGAAAGCTCCTTACATTTCCCAGGTTATTTTGACTTTTCAGAACAAACTCTCAAAACTTCAAATATTTCTGAACAGCAGGAGGGTCCTTGGTCCCTGTGCTATGTTTGGTTCATTGCCCCACAACCATACCAAAGATTGCTTACTGCGCTGGGCAGGATCCTGCCCACTCTGCTGAGGTTTTGGGGGGCAAAACATTTCTGAAGGATAAGAGAGAAAATTATTTTCTTTCACTGTTGGCATTTTGAATCCTGATCTCTGTCTCCTGACCTCTAGTTAGCTTAATCCATAGATGAATGCAGCTGACCACACTGTTTCCAGAGCAGATCACTTCACAGATGAAGTCTAGTTCTACCTTGGGAAAATTGCAAATTCTTCCTTTGTGTTTTATCATTCCTCCCAAGCCAGATTCTTTCTTGCTGCCATGAGTCCAGATTCTGCTTACATAATAGAGATTAAATTAAGAATGCCTATGAACTGGGCAGACTATCTTGACCTTATCTCTGTAAAGTAAATACAAATATGATCAGAAATTAAAAGGGGGAACAAATAAGAGAATCAGATACTGTTTCTTTTGCTGTCTGTCAACACTTAGGAGAGTTTTTCAATCTCCTTTCTAATTAATGCTACAGGATCAGGATACAATTCTGTTGATCAAAGCTTCTTCATTCACCACTCGACTATTTCTTTGTCTTTACTCGGAGACCCCCACAAAATCTTCTGAGAACTGAAGCAGCTCAGCACAACTGATCTAATCCTGCTGTGTTACTTTAGCTCAACACCATCACTCCTCTGCTGATCACTTAGACACAAGCTTACTATGTCCCCGTTTTTTTTTTCACTTTTGAGTCAATTTAGTATTCACTGCACAGTTATGACAAAGACAAATAAATGGCTGTGCTCACTGTTAGCTCTGTCTGCACTGGGCTATTAATTTGAAGCAATGTATTTTGTATTTACAAATTATTCTATTTACCTGTTTTGTTTGCTGTTATGTTACCCCTCAACCGAACCCAGACTGCTTTTCTTCTTATTTTACATCAGAAGCATTTTGTGTGCTTCTACACACTCCTTCTACGAAAATAAAATTCTGAGCACTAGATATGCCCATTTCAGTTGAAGCAGAATCATGGCTAATGCACTTGTTTTGGATGTCCAGCCTTACCTCAATAAAACATACCCAGTTAATTACGTGATGTATAAATTCCCTCAACACTGATTATCTTGAAAAAAAGATCTTCAGGGCTGGCAATCCCTTATAATGTAAGAGGCAACTACATGACATTTTTAAAAGCTCTCTTTTTTTTTTTCCAATTTCCAGATGCCAGGAATATCCAAGTGCTGGAGAAACTGTTTCAACAGAGAGAACTAAACTCGTCTGGGAGGAATGGAGGGTTATCAGGAGGACACATTAAAAAGACAACCAAAATGGAAGAAAGTGCAGATGACTAAGAATGGGTAGGTCCATCAGCAGCATGCACAAATAACTTTGCAGCCCACTGACAGTCACATGAGCTAGAAGAGCAACTAGCAAAGATAAATTAAGATTCAGTTGAAGGAATTGGCTTGTCTCAGACGCACTCATGTATTACAATTCAGATCAGCATGGATCAGCCAGTGGTAGAACAAATAATATTTTATTCTGCTTTTGAGTGGTACAGCTCTGTTGGAAGGATCATCACGTGGTCTGTGCTAGTAGAGAGCTTGGCACTATGGGGTGTTGATGTATGGCAGGTGTTCTCTGAAGATACTACAATAACAGCAACTACAATAGCAGTGGTATGTTAGACTTTATCTCTCAGTGCCCACTCCTGGCAGTGCTGGCAGACTACAAGTCAGTTCTTTGCGTGTGGACTATGCAAATAACCCCTTTTATCACACACTTTCTCCTGCCCCCATTGCAGGACAAAAGGGAATATCTGCTGTCTGCTTTCCTTCCTGCTTACAGCAAAAGTAGCAAGAAATTCTGTAGGTATATGTAAACCTCATTAAGAGGAGACTCTGCATGTTGCCCACCTCCACTTTCCCACCTGGTGCAATGCTGTCACACAGTGCCCCATCAATGTCACAGCTGCATTCAGTTCTACACTCCCCCAGCTATGTAATTTTGATGACATATAGGTATGTCCACCTGATGTACACCTGGCTGTGCACTGCTTTCCAAAAACTTATACCTCATCACCCCTTTAACAAAATGAATGCGCTCAATATCATCTTTCACAAAACATTTTGCTCACCAGTTTTTCATTGATTGTGTTAGTTTGGTGAGTCAGGGGCTTTGTTCTCTCTTTGCTTTCATTACTCTTACACAATCATGTCTTAATAGTGGGACTGACGAGAATAACAGTCCCTAGTGAGAGGCATATGAAGATTCCAGTGAGGCAACTCTGCATAGCACTCCTCATCACCAAAGCCACCAGGAGCTGGGACAGCCAGGGTGGCAGTCTGCTCCATCCTTTCCATTTTGAGATGTTATGAAGGGACCAGACTCATTAATGTAGCAGGTAAGTACAGAATGTTAACATGTTCAATGAATTGAATTCGCCCAAGGTCTTTCTTTGGCCCTGAGATCGACAGGCCTGGACAAGTTTATGTCCATTAGAGCAACTTCTCAGAGCTTGCAGCATCAGGTGTCTGTATCCTGGCAGCCTCTTTGAAATAGCCCCTGTGCCACATCCAGGAATAGTGTGGGTGAGGGTAAACTGACTTGAACAAAAAGCATGCCACGATCCCTATGAACCTACAAACCCTAAAATATCAATTCAGCTCCTTTGCCCATGAATCTTTTTCCATCATTATTTAATCCATAATCATCTGTGATGGATAGAGAGAGGCATCTGCTAAATTTTTGCACTTCCTGTACTGGAGCTTCGTCTTTACCCTGGAAGCAGTGAGCCTTGCAGTGTCTTTGCCACAGATATCTCCCCGTGGAAGCTGTAGGACAGAACTGAGCTCCTACACATAGCTTCACTACATGAAAAAATGCTGAAAGTCACTTCCATTTCCACCTGCTGCCTCTCACTCTTCTGAGTTAAATCATACCCCATGTGGAACCAGCGCTTCATCGTTCCCTCTGGTGTCTGTGGAAGGATCTGCAAACCCACATAGGAGACACATGACCTTCTCAGCAGCAGCAAGCTCTCGTGGTGTGAGTCTGAGACTGGGATCAAGTTGGGAAATATTGGTTCCACTCACAGTAAACCAAGTGTGTACCTCTAAAAGTCGTGCTGAAAGGAAGAATTATATATAGTCCTTAATAAGCAGCACTATCCCTTTCTATAAACTTCCAGTGTGCAGGGAATGTGACTTTCTTTTTATACCTGTGTCAGTCCCACCATTTCACCTTCTGTTTTAGTGTGGGAGGGTGCAGTTCTGGCCTTTAATCCCTAAAGGAAATGTGAGTAGGAAATATTTAACATTTTGCAATCATACTGGAATTCTCCTTTATTGTTCGGATTCTGTGAACAAATCTGGAAGGACTTGAGAATCTAACTCCCCAAAACACTTGCTACACAATAGAGGTGAATCACAATTTCCAGGCTCCAGGAGCTAATGCCTGTTCAGATTAATCCATTGATTTCGTGTGCTGCTCACAAATAAAGCCTCTTTTTACCCCTCTCCCCTCAGAGCTTTTAAATCAGGCTTCTACATATGAAAAGCTTTTCTGATGCCTGTAATTTGTATGAGATGGATTCAATAAGATTGTTTTTTCCTGTCTTTAATTACTGCCTCATCAGCTGAGTTCACAATGCTCCAAAACCACAGCAATAGTATCCTTCAGTATTTTACCTCGTCTTCCTGTAAAAAGAAAAGCTCTGATCCCAATTCTTCCCATGTCTGGAAAAGATGTTGGTTTATTTTACTGATGCAGAATGACAGCATATAAATATAGAGACTTTTCAGATAGTATTCACACAAGAACAAGCATTGGAAAGTATCGGCACTGTCAAAGGAAAGCTGTCAGAGAAAGATCATGTTTTCAGAAACGAAGGGAAGCTACAAATCAAATTAGGTGATGAATATATTGAAGAGACAACCAAGAACTAAATAGTTCTTTCCTGTTAAGAAACATGAAACCTCTATTTTTTCATATGTTAAAAATTACACATCATTCAAATATTATGTTTGTAAGTGATTTAAAATGATTAATAGGTATTAAGAGCACACTACAGGTTTAAGTTTTACATGTACCAGATGATTTTAAGTCCATCATGTACATAAGTACCATGATAACTGGCAAGCTATTGACTCAATGAAGTCTATAACAATTTTTTCAATTGAAATATCTATTAATCATTCATTGATACTTTGTGCATTGATTTATATATGAAGATTAAATAAAAAGCATGAAAAAAAGAATTACTTGTAGAGCAATGACTTAGAGCATAGCTTTAAATGCTATTGAATAACTTTCACTATGGAGCAGTGTTGTACATGCTATAAGATGATCTGAAAATAATATAATATTCAGGGGTTTTTTTGCAGAGCTGAAGAGGAAAACACAATATGGTGGCATTCATGTTGATTTTTTGTTACTAAGAACTACACTGTGAGATCTGAAGAAAACTAAGAAAAAAAAAAAGACATTTTCTCCCTTATGGGTAATTCTATCACCTGCTAGAAGCAATAACATAAGAGCTAGTCACCCCGTTGTTCCTTACACTTGTACAAGGAAATTTAAAGCAACAAATACTCTTGGAAAACACAAATAGAAATGTGTATTTGGAGGCACTATGCAGTCTCCAGCAATTTTGATATACCGTTCAACTTTAGAACCATCATAATATTTTATGTTTTCTCAGCAGCTTTTTTCCAGAAGCTCAAAGCCCGTTGCAGATAGAACTTCCCTTTCACAGTA
>NW_009717592.1:0-290 GCF_000703405.1 Apaloderma vittatum | reverse complement strand
ACAGATGGACAAAGAAAACCAGCACCTTATTCAAAGTCACACAGACTGAGACAGGAGGGCTGCCCTGCGTATTTTGAGCAGTTATTCAGAGCAAAGCTTTAGTAGATGCTTCAGCTGCTGAATGTTCTTTGTGCTGGTGAAGATCAGTGAGATGCAGCCCCACTCACCGAACCTATCGCACAGGATCCTGCCCAGCCTCAGACTCTCATGCTTCCTTCTATTCCTTCTATTCCTTCTATTCTCTGATGTGATACAGATATCAAAAGAAAGCGATTTCATCTCTCATCTGC
>NW_009717591.1:764-21435 GCF_000703405.1 Apaloderma vittatum | reverse complement strand
GCCACTCCTCCTCAAACTGGTAGCGTTGTTGGGGGTTGTTGTGGTCGAAGTGCAGGACCTGGCATTTGGCCTTATTGAATTTCATGGAGTTGCCCTTGGCCCAGTGATCCAGCCTATCCAGATCCCTCTGTAGAGCCTCCCTACCCTCCAGCAGATCGACACTGCCACCCGGCTTGGTGTCATCTGCAAACTTACTGAGGTTGCACTCCATCCCCTTGTCCAAATCATTGATGATGTTAAACAGGAGTTGGCCCAGTACTGAGCCCTGGGAGACAACATTCCTGACCAGTCACCAACTGGATTTAACTCCATTGACACAGTTGAGACAGTCCTTCAGAAATGTATATGACTGTTCTCAGAGTTGTTCCCAGTGTCATCTATCTTCTGTAAAAGAGCTTAGCGTTAGAGAGCTCACCTGGGAAGAGCACCCTCCAAGAGTGACATCACCCACTTCTGGGCCTCTATTCACCTGGAAACAGGTGAACATGAGCTCTCATTCTTCTACCAGGCCACCATCAGAATTTGCTGTTGAACCTGAGTTACTGCACATACTCAGGGATGAAGCATCACTGAAGCCAGAGGATAAAAAAGAAAATAAAAAAGAACTAGTATAGTCAGGTGAGACAGAGGATACTTTCTTCTCTCTGCAGAGCAGCAGGAGTCCCAAGAACAGATCAGACCTGGTTCCCAGTTTCTACTTTCCAGTGTGCACCTGGCCACTGCCTGGTCTCTGTCTCCATGAAAATAGTGGCCTCACCATGATCTTAGCTCCCCTGAGCATGTGGAGAAGACAGTTTTTTTCCTTCTGTCTCAATGATTTTGTAGTCTAATGATTAGAGCAATAAGGAGATGTCTCATCTAAAAGGGAAGCAGACCTTAGAGATCCGATTCCATGAGCAAAGATATTTCTTTTATACCTTGAATACAAAAATCAGCAGAATTACTTAAAATGAATCACTAATGCATTTAAAACATAGTTCTAAGAAACCACGCTCAGGCTTTTGCTAGAGAAGAGCCTATTTCCCCCAAGAGGAGGTATATCTGGGAAAGACCCACTTTTAGGTGTTTAGGATTCGCTGTCTGCAGAGAACGCCTTGCTTCTCTGCAAGGCAACTAGACACTCCACTCTGGCTTTTAGATTCTTACTCCTCCTGCCAGCCACCTGATAATGTGCAGACAACTCCATGTCTAAATTTGAATGCTTATATCCTTTATATCCAGCTGACTCAATAAAAGTCTCTTTAACACTGGAACAATTGCTAAGACAGATTTCAATATAAGGTACAACCCTAGGAAAGACTTAAAATCGATTTCATGCAACAAGAGGATACACTTTTGAAGTCTCTATAGGAAACAAAAAAATCACTACTTACAGCAGCTTCCAAGGTTCTCGCTGTCTTCACTAGGACTAGCCTGCAGCTCCCTCTCTTATTTATACTGTTAAATAGCATTATGAAAGCAAAGCGTCCTCTAGAAAACATTAACCAGGATGGACAGGAGTTATTACTTTAGGAATGGTGCAGAGTAAACAGTGAAGACAATTTTTGGGGGAAGGCACCTGATTTTTGCTGCATATGCATGGCCAAACCCTGCCTTTGCTTACAACAGTCATAAGAATCCTGCTGCACTTCTGCAGATCCTCCTGCTGGGAATCCATCCCCTCACTCTAGCAAATACACCACATGCATCATTAACTTCTGTAAATTGCACAAATCCATGCAGTATAAGTACTGAAATGATTAAAATTAAACACATATGTAAACCTAGACAAGAGCCCAAGGAAAAGACAGCTGGATGCATGCTGCAGCCAGATCTCACCTTAGTATTTTGCACAGAGATATTTTGCTTCCTCTACACTAGACTTTTAATAGCTTTTATTTGGCATATTTGTTTTAAATGATCCACTAGTTCTTAGTTATCTACATTGACATTGATTAGGGTCAATTTCTGGAGACTTCACTAGTAAACTTAAAATTTAAGCAGTAGTGCTGATGTTTGTAGTGGCTGAGGGTTGCTGTAGGGATGGTGACATGATGGCAGAGATGGGCACTCAGGAGGCCATGGTACCCAGCACAGCCCAGCTAGATTGGTGTCACCTGGTGCCTTGTGTAGCGATGGACTGAAGGCCAAACTGTTGCCCTGTGCTCTGCAAGTCTGGACTGGTACAAGGTGCAGGCACTGCCGAAATGAAGACAAGGAAATGTCAGGCTGGTACACCAGAGCATGCTTTCACACAGAAGTGGACCCATATGGTCAGGTCACCTGTGTTTTACATGATCTCCCCTTAAAGCCAAACTCCATGCAGGAGGCTGTGCTCCTGCAGCATCCATGAAGGTGCAAGCACAGGGGGTATAACTAAAGAACTGGAAAAAGCTCAGTGCCCAGTTGGACACTTTCCATGCAGGCAGAGCAGCCCCTTAGTAGGCAGGGGATTGCAGGAGAAAAGGTGTTGTACTTCATAGAGTTACAGAATCAGTTAGGTTGGAAAAGACCTTTTAAGATCATTGAGGCCAACCATAAACCTAACACTGCCAAGTCCACCACTAAACAATGTCCTTAAGTACCACATCTACACATATTTAAACACCTCCAGGGATAGTGACTCAACTGCTTCCCTGGACAGCCTGTTCCAATGCTTGATAATCCTTTCAGTGAAGAATTTTTTCCTAATATCCAATCTAAACCTTCCCTGGTGCAGCTGGAGGCCATTTCCTCTCATCCTATCATTTGTAACTTGGGAGAGAAGACTAACACCTCACTACAGCCTCCTTTCCGGTAGTTACAGAGAGCAATAAGGTCTCCCCTCAGCCTCCTTTTCTCCAGGCTAAAAACCCCCAGTTCTTTGGGCAAAGTCCCATACTTCAATGTCTTTCTTGCAGTGAAAATATCTTTTCTTGCAGTGCACTTTAAGGGAAGACTCTTCCAGAAAGAAAAGCTTTACAGTAACAGAGTAACTGTTTTGGTGGACCATTCCTCAGAGGTTAGGAGCAAATGGAAGCATTTATTTTCTTCTATTTTCCAGCATGTATCCTTGCACATGTGAAACTATCAGCAGGTGCAGCATGGAGGGTTCCATGCACACAGGGCTGTCAAAAATACTGCGAATCCTTTCTTTCCCAGCTTCTCCTTTCTTTCTCCTCTGTAGATGTCTTTTATTCATGCAAAGGTAAGCAGAGCAGTTCAGTATGAGTTTTGGTCCAGGCTGCTAGAACATGTGTTTGAATTGTTTACCAGCTGGTCAAACAGCAGCTGGGCACATGCAGCCTGTTTCACTTTAAAGTAACAAATGAAAATGGCCTCTGAAGTTACAGAGCCTGACCCAGAACATGTGCAGACTGAAGATGAATAATAGGAGCACCAAGAGACAAATGAGAACACAACTAAAGGAAAAAAGTGCAGCTATAAGTAAAATTACTGAGAAAAGTATAGAAAAAAACAATTAGCTTGTCATCTTTTAAGAGCAGTTTAGCCTTGCCATTGAAAGTGCACATATTGCCTCCTGACATTTCTATGGGAGTGAAACGTAATCTAGTCTGTATCTATATCCGATGTTATATGCAATGTGATACCCAATGTCTTTTCCCTCGTGTATACGATAGTTTCGTCCAATCATGTAAATTATCTTGAAATTTGTGAGACTCTGTTATTTGATAGCAGAATAAAAATAAATATTTGATAGCAGAATATGTTGCATATGAGCTTGCAGTTCTCTTTTTGTGCAGGCAGCAGATTTATGTGGGCATTTTTCTGGTATTTTGGAAGACAGCTCTTTAGCAACACTGTTAGGAATCCTTCCATTTGCTCCTCTTGGTCTGGAATATTAGGTGTCTTATTACTCTGAACCCTAAGTTACCTCGTTGTGGTTTTTTGATTATTATTATTATTGCAAGATCTTAATAATACTATTTCATTTTCAGTAAGCTGGCAACACTAGCAAGACATCCAGCATGAATTCCCTTGGAAACAGGCTGGCTGTAGTCCAAAAATTAGAAGAACTGTATGCTCACTTCTCTGGCAGAGAAACACTTTCATCTTTTTAAAATATTTATCTAATTACCCTGAAAGCCATTTTAAAACACGATAGGTTGTTGTCCTGATGGTGCCCTCTGGAGTACCGAGAGAACTCGAGTTCCTCCTACAATGATGCTGAGATTAATTGTCAGCGTGGAGCTGGTGAAGGCTGTATCTGTCTCTCCACTGCCAGGCTGTGTTTAATTTGTGGAGTTTTGTCTCTCACTGTGTTCTAAGGGGAAATGCACTTGTTCTTACACGGACAGTTCAGCAGTGACCTGCTCGGCCAAGTTACCCAAAGTACCAATACAGAGCAGGTACTCCTTTGTCAAGTGTCTGCTCCAGTCCTTCCAAGCAAAGATATGACAGACCTTCACCTTTAAGTTGCTTCTTCCTTGATTTCATATTGTACACTGGTCTTGCGTCTGGCCAGCCCCACACACTAGGTCCGGGCTTACTCCAAAGGTATGAAGTGTCTTGCTCAGATGTTAATTCCAACCCCGGTAAAGGAACACACACATAGCACTGTCCCACGAGCCACTGCAGTGAGTCCCTACCCTTGCTTTCACTCTAGCATCAGCTTCTTTCTGCAATGCAGTAAAGACCTCCCAGGTCCCAAGGAGGCTCTTATGTCACTTCCAAAGTTTGGCTTTGAGTCTGCTTCCTCTTCTTCTCAGGTTGTGGTTTCACAATTGCTTTAACCTAGCCAAAGTGCAGGAGGCTGCTGCCAGAGGTGTCTCATCTTCCTGCATCCCTGCCACCTCTCTGGGACGGTCCAGGGGACTGGAGTCCAGAACAAGTGGGAACAGGCTGGGAGACCTGGGCTTGCTCAGCCTAAAGAGGGCAAAGAGGGAGGCCATACCTGCTGTTCTGCCCTACATAAGGGGCTACATTAGAGAGAAGATGAACCCTGAGGTGCACACTGGTAGTGTGCAAGGCAGGAGATGCAAGCTGCAGCAAAGTAAATGGAAATGAGATATAAGGAATGTTCAGAGAGAGGTGAAACACAAGGGCAGGTCACTGTGCGAGGCTGTGAAATTACTGTCCTTGGGGGCATCCAAAACCTGGACATGGCCCTGAGCTACCTGAGCACCAGGATGGTGCTGCTGTGAGCAGGTGGTGGGATTGGATGACCTCCAGAGGTGTATTCCAATCTAAATTATTCTACTTTTCTAATAAAAATGACTGTGAAACTATGCTTTCAGGAGTCCCTTTCTCCAAGTTGCCCTGCAGGTTTGCACCTCACCTTGGAAAGAAACCTCCCTCTGCTTCTCACTCCCCTGGGAAGGTGTCATCTCCCTCGTCCTCTGGCATGCCCCAGCAGAGCCAGCACAAGGCAAACAGACAGCTTCCCTCCCGGCTGCCCAGACACAGGCTCTGCCAGAGCACAGCACACGGTATGCACGCTGGGAACAAACAAATCTGGCAGACCATCTGCCAAGCTCCCAGCATGTCACAGCCACGGCAGCCAGCACGCACTCCTGTGCGGTGCTGCCTGGGCTCAGGCTTGCAAGCACTGCATGGGACTGTGCTTTTCTCCTTGGAGACTTTGCAAGTTTCCAGCCTTGGCCATGATCTCAGTAGGGATCCAGGTAGCTACCTTGATTTCTGTAGATCTGCCTGTAACTAAGACCTGCTAATGATATGCTTTTTAAGAGCCTGCATGGGAGGGGAGAAGGAAGATGGCAAGCCTTGGTACAGGAAAACCTGAATGGGCTATTTCAAAATTAGAAGTAAGTTGCTGCGAAAGAAACACTTGATATTGTCATTTTCAGTATGTCCTTAGCAGGGAGCGTTCAAACAGTTGTGATTTAATTCTATTTCCTTCCTTTGACATGCAAGAAGCATGACTGCAGGTGTCTCAACAGGTCTAATTCTTTGCTGTCTAACCTCAGGACAAGATAAAGCATCTCCAAAGATGAATTTGTGTGATTGCGGTGGGGAGAGATGTCTCATTATTGACAAAATCCAATGGCACAGAAGAGGAGAGTCTGGAATATGATCAAATGCATGCTAATTCGTTTTGTACATTTACATTTTTTATTATCTGAGTAGACTTATGTTCTTCTTTCTTGTGCCATGAAAAAACAATGTATGAGTGGGTCTGATAACAAATGTTGACAGTTCTCTGCGCTTTATCTGGGCAAGTTTCATTCCTCTCTGTATCTGTTTGCATTTGTTCCCTTTGGAGAACTGTAGGGAAGAGGAAGATTCAGTGAACCTGTTGCTTCTGTGCTCTAATATTATGTGATCTGAACATACTGTGTGTTAGATCTTTATTTTGATAATGATTGGTTCTTTCGCTAAAGAAAAGTCCTAGGTTTCTGTGGGTTTAAAATGTCTGCATACCTCTTGACTTGAACTATGAGACAGATGATCCATAAACAATTTAAACTTTTAAGCTGCCCAGGGGGTACTAATGCACATGTCCTGTGGAAACAGGTGTTTTTTTTCAAATCCCTCCTTATAAAGTCCATTACCTCTACCAAGGTGCCTATAGATCTCTTTAAAATGGCCAGGAAATTGGAGACTGGCCCCTTATTACCAGCAGAATGAAAACTAGCTTCTTATTTATCTTGAATTAAACCCCATAAGTCTACTGTTACCTATGTGGTAGGCTGATTGCTCCAGCACTTGCATTGTCTTCTCTTCCCCCAGAATCTCATTTTTTATCCCATCAACCATCTGAGTTGATTATCATGTACGTAGACACCTCAGAAACAGTTAGTATCAGATACCGCAGGTGAAAAAATTGAGGAATTTTGGAGAGGCTGTCACACACCAGGTGCCTCAGCAGGACACTTAAACTACAAACTCCTACAGTTAGGAAGTACCAGATCAAAGGTGGCCATGATGTACTTTTTGGCCAGAGTGGGGTTTGCTGGAGCCCTGCTCTGCCAACACTGATTTGATGTTACATTTCTCCAGAGGCAAAAATAGAGCCTGCCTGTTCCTGTACCTGGTTGCTGCATCCTGCCCCTGCCTCCCCCGCCTGTCATACCTGATGTCTTTAGACGAGTGATAATGAAAATATCAGATCACCCTGCACCCAGAGAACACTGCCCACGAAGCCTGAATTCTCCCTAATGCTGGATCACTAAAACCTTTCAGAATGGTTTCCAATCTCGCACCAATCTTGTAGCGCTTATTTCTGTACCTTATGTATGAATATGTAAGAATATATCACCTAAGACAATAATGCCGTAATAAACCTAAATATAACCTAGCTATTGCTTAGCTAAGCTGTACTTTAGCTCAAACTGTTCCCTAATGACAAGGCTTGTTACTCTGCCATTGGAGGGGATTAGGTTGGTCTGATGTGGTTTGTTTTTGACAAAACCATTTTTGTTGTGTCATTCTGCTTTTTTACTCGCCATTTATCATCTTGTATTTTCTGGATGCTTTACTAATACTTCCAGTATTTTTCCAAGAACAAGAGTTGGGCTGAGTGGCCTATAATTCTCTAAGTCTTTTTTTTTCTCTTTCTATTATTTTTTAAGATAGTTTTTATACTTTTCCAATGGTCTGAAGAATTATTGCTCTTTTTTTAAGGTTGGCTTATTTTCACTTAGAAGCACTTGATCTCCTCTGTCCCTTTGCAGGGGCTGGGAGAGACCTGGGCAGCTCAGAGGGGCTACAGGGTGTCCGTAACTGGGGTGGGGAAACTGGGGAAAGCTGTAAGTGGAGGGAGATGTGTGTGAAGGTGACCCCGCATAGACACTTTTTCTTTCCACTTCCTCAGACTGCTGATTGAGTAGAAATTATACATAAGGGTAAAGACAAAGTTGTGTCTGTTTATGTAGAACTCATTATAATCAATGCTGACGGTGTTAACTCCTCTAACTGAAGGTTTTTAATTTGCAACAGATGAACGACTGTGGAAATACACCTTAAAAGCCATCTTCTGTTGTTGATGTAAACATGCTTTATTCACCCACTGCAATCAATGAATCAAAAGTAAGCAGTATGTGTTGTCAAGCATACAGTGTTCACAGAATGGCCTAGGCTGGAAGGGACCTTAGAGATCATTTAATCCGACCTCCCTGTTCACGGGCAGGGACGCCTCTCAACTAGATCAGGCAACACATGGGGACCGAACGGAGATTGAACCCACGTGTTATCAGCACCACGCTCTAACCGACTGAGCTAACCGGCCGGATTTACTGTTTACCCCAGACCAAGAGTGCTGATGATTGGCCTGTCTGGGTTGATGAAATGTCTCATAAGTAGGCAATTCCTAAAGTACGTATGGGATGTACCCAGAGGTATGTCCAGGCATTGCTCACCTCCTTGGAACAGAACAGTTTCACTTATCAGTAATTCCCAACAAGCATGGGCTGCTTTGACAAATACATTGGTCTCACTCATTTTCCTGAGCTCATGCCAGTTGGACAGTCTTGGGCTACACAAACATTTGCCACTGCACAGAAAAAGAAACCTACAATAAAGATTACAGCATTTAAGTTACTACGTTGTTTAAAATATTACAGAATACTTTGCATGCATGTAGACAAAGCCGTTATTCACAACCACTAAAAGTTGCTGTTTGTATTGATAAGGAGTCTAGTGGCAATGTCTGGCACTTGTATGTATAATTAGGGTAACCAAATGAAGATTTTGGCAGAAGTTTAGTTTTACTTCCTTGTGTTTATGACGTGCTTAAACCAGTATCAGCTTACACACACTACATAATCGCCCATCTGCTCTAGAAGTGCTTTGCAGTGAAAGTTATTAGTTCCCTACCCTCAACTTCAAACTTAGAATATGCTGTGGTGATCTGTTAAACCCACAAAAAAGTATGGAAGTACACATGGGAGGGAATGGGGAGAAAAATAACAAGGTTCAGACTGAAAAGTGTGAATAGTTTCAGTGAAATTTAGTATGGAAAACATTTAGTATGAACATTTACTGAAAACATAAATAGCAATGATTTATGACTGAATATTAGTACCTATTCCATTTCCCCATGGTGCATAAGAATTTTCCCAGTACAGAAGTGGTAAACAGAAAAGAGAAATTTCTCTGAGGAGGAGGTGAGCTGGATGATCTATAGACACCTTTTTTCTTTAGTAAGGACAACATTAACATAGACCTATTTTACAGCTGGGCAGCAAAACAGTTAATGCTGAGGACCCACTGTCTACTGGACTTGTTTTAGGGGAGTTTCCGTTTTGGACCAGGTGTCTCCCAGCACTGAGCAGACATGCTGGGAGCTCCAGCAAGGCATCACCCTGTCCAGCTCCACGCTGCTCCCACCACAGGGCTCTGGTGTTCCTGTCCTAAAGGCATCCTGTACTTCTGACCGGTTTTGTTTTCTTTGTTGTGTTGCTCTCTAGCCAAGGGAAAAGTAAGCCATGGTGCAAAATTCAATACTTTATCCCCATCTAAAATACCTACGGAGAAAGGAAAAGCTGAGGGGTTCCTCAGGGCTCAGAATTTCTTCAGGTTGGTTGTCTTCTGTCCCCTCTCTTCATTTGTACTGTATCAGGTAGGGTGAAAAACCCACTGGCATTTCCCAGGGAAGAGAGCCACAGAGGAAGGCCCAGCAGCTGATCACCCTCCCAGGGGGTTCATTGTTGTCCCAGAGATAATGCCCTTGTTTAGAGATCTGCAGGAAAATCCTCTTCTTCAGGGAGTTCAGTGAAGCTTTTCTCTGGTTGGCTTCTAGCAATTAATGATAGAAAAGCTTATGGTTTTCAGTGTTAAATATTTGTTTGAATCTCCAAAAAGAACAAATCGTCAGCTTTTCATACTTTTTATCTAGAATGAAAACTGAAAGAAATCAGGAAATCTATATTTTGTTTTAGCAATGTATACTGAAAAAAGCCATTTAATCTTTCCCAGAATAGGAAATTGAGTTTTGGTTTGCACAGGCCAAGCAAGTCTTCATTTCAATGTGAGCTGTTCACAGCTCACTGGGGAGCCCTTATTCCCCATCCATGTTTTGGCTAGTCTGCGGTGCATCCTGATGCTTGGAGACAACTTGGCCTCAGAAAGGGCCAGGGGCAGGTACTCTGCCCTGGCAGTGGGGTGCAAGAGCTCTTCAGGGTACCACAGCTCACAGGATGCACTGCATTTGGTGAAGCAGATACAGAAACATGCTGCCAGCTGATACCAGAGAAAATATCTTTGTTTCATTTTCTCTAGTGAAGTTTTTGCCGTCTTATACCATAGCCATTAAAAATATACACTTTGATGTAATTACATTGTTTTTGTTGAAAAGAATGGTTCAACTTAAATCTTTTTCACTTGTCCCCTGGTATTTTATTGGCATCTTGACTACACATGGAGATTGCACTCTTGTATTTGGGAGGATTATGTGAGCTTGAATACTACTTTTCTATTGGGGTTTGTCCGTTGTGCATGTTTTTTGCAGAATCAGAAATAGTGGGGCATTCTGAAAAGAACGAAGCAGCCACAGTTTACAATGATCTTCTTTATCATATTTAAGTAATATTTTGCCATTGGCTCTATATTTTTTGTACTTTTTACCTTCTTCAGAAGGTAGAAATCTAAAAAGAGAGTGGTTTGGTAACTACCTCAGACAATTACTTCAGAACTCTGAGATGCATCTGTCAAGTCCCATAGACTTAACGTATGTTTCAAGTTCCTCAAGTGGTCACAAACCTCATCTTCTCATACAGTGGGAGGGACTTTGCTTCCCCAGACATGTGAGTTGCCAGTGAAGACTGAGGCAAAAAGTTGCTGAGTACCTCAGCCTTCTCCTTATCTGTTAACAGTTTGCCAGTCGTGTTCATTTGTGTGTGGGAAACACTTGCTCTGGCCTTCTTTTCTGTCTGGCTGGCTACAGATGCCCTTCTTACTTTTCTTCACATCCCTTGCCAAGTTCTGCTTCAGCCTTGGTCCTCCCGACCCCATCCCTAAACAACCAGGTAACATCCCTATGCTCTTCCCATGACACCTGCCTCTGCTTCCTCTCTATGTGCATTTCCTTCTTGCCCTTTAGTGTGACAGTACATGTTAAATACTATATCCAACTATACATGTTGTTTATAACAATAAAATTCTAATTCTATCAGAGGTATGCAATACAGCTCCAAAATCTCCATGGTGACTGTGTATTATGAACTCTCTTGGGAAGTCCCTGGTGATAATCCCCTGCTGGGTTTTCTTGTGCAAGTATCTGACAGTGAAGTATCCATGCACTCTTCAGCAGGTCTTTGACGAATTTCTCAACATTTTTAAAATAGTATAATTATGTCTTTACAAGATACTTATAGCATTATCTTTACTAAATTGCCTTCAGACTGGTGATCAGCCACTAGAACTCCAGATACTTGTCCTTGGGAAAAACTTTCCTACTTCAAGCATCTTTAGGCAAATGTGAAAACTTTTTTTGAGCTGAGACTACAGGTAGCATTAAAAATTTGATACTCTTTAGGCTTTTCCAAAGCTTTTAGGTGGATTACTGTTTTTTCTAGTATCAGTAGAGCTCAGAACCATATAACCATTGAATTTACACTTGTATGTTTGCAAATGAAGACCTTTTAGAATTATCCTTAACACTATTGTTGTGCAAATGATAAAATTGGCCAAGATACCTGATTTCTATATGCTTTCTTAAAAACATGCTTCTCAGAGAAAGAGTTAACTGCACTCATGTTCATAAATACTTGTCAGTATTCACTACACTGCAGCTAAAAACTGCATGTTCCCTCTCTGAAAAGCCTCAGGGTGATATCTTAGGAGTTTATATCACATCAAACTTTCTGATTTAGAAAGCTCTCAGCATTTTTCTGGCTCTGTGTAAGAGAGTCCAAGTACTGGGTCAGGCAGGGCCACAAGCTTCCGGAAGAAGGTACTTTCCCACAAGCTGCAGGTGTCCCTGAGCTGAAGTCCTTGCTCACAGCACGTGCTTCTGAGTGGGGGCAGCATTACAGAGTGTCCCCAGGACCTCCTTGGCACCCCAGAGGTGGCTGGAGAGAGCTGGGTGACATCAGTGAGTGAGACCTGGCAGGATCACACCTACTATTCTTGCATTGTGCTTCCTGCAATTGAGAAAAATGTTCTTCCTAAGAATTATTGCCTTGTCTGCAGGATCAAAACATTTGGCTTCATCAGTGATTTTCTCGTATGTTTTCTGCTTTTTATAATTACTGATCTGCCGCTCAGTTTTGGTGAAGTGCCAAAGGACACTAGAGAAAGCATCTGCTTCATAAACATCTTTCACATCTGTAGCAGCCGCAGCCACTTGTCTGTGAACATGACATTTCCTATATATAATTTTATGAGGACATTTTATGAATAGTTTAGCATGTTAATGAGATGTGCCTATCTCCTTTTCCTCAGCTCTCTGCCAAATTAAAGAAAAAGCCTTCTGGTGTTCAGCTCAGCGTGGCAGATCTCTTGCACAACACTAATTGCAAAAGCAGTGGAAGTGCTGATGGGGAGAAAAAATGTTGCAGAAATTAGTTGTTATTTGACTTACACAGTGTGTGTCATCAGCTGCTCTGTATCTTTGTGATGCCCATCTACACCTGAGATACTGAGCAGGGGGGATGATAGCAGTGAAGGATCCCAGGGAGCCAAAGAGCTTTACAGACATGCTGAATTTTCTGAGCTCACGCTTTGCTGAGGGTTGGGGAGGCCTGGAAGAGGAGTGGCTTGGCTACCAACATGATGTTACTTTCCTGTATTTGTTCTGGTGCTGTTGTGTGATAGAAGGAATTCATCCTCCTCAAGTAAAGGGAATGCTTTTGGCTGGGTGCCTTCCTAGACCTGAAGAAAAATGCTTCTTATGTTTCCATTCAGCTTCTCCTGCCATTTGTATATTCCTCTGCCGTGTTATCAACTGCCTGAACAAGCCATGGCTTTTGTTTTTCCCACATGACACTAAGTTGTGACTCTAAGTTGTATAACATACTGAGAACTCAGTCTCACTTCTAACCACGGGTATTCATATATTTGAGATAAGGCATATCCAGCATTGGTTTTTTTTCAAAATAAAAACAAGGTGCCTCCCCAAAAGCAGGTGTAAAGGTAGTACACAGAATATCTGCATAGGGAGTCCTGAGATATGTTTGTCAGTACTACATTATCGTCTGTATTTCCTAATACCTAAACAGACAGTTGTGCAAATTCAGCATTGATTTAGTTCAATTTTTAGCTGACATTTATTATATTTTGTTTTCTGCTGTTTACAAGATGGTGATCACAGACATGTAGCAAACAGACCCAGCTGGTCTTGACCATCACCATGAGTAGCCTGGGCATACACAGATACATCCTGCACAATCAGGCCTAGGAGTCCCCAGTGTGCACTGGTATTAGCAGGTAAGAGTTAGCTATGGCTTCTGGTGAAGATGAACGGCCTGAAATATCTCTTATTTGGTAAAAATGTGTTTTCATGCCTACTTTGTTAACCTTGTTTTGGTTACATTGAGAAATCTTGTGTGGTTTTATTCAGCCACCTGGCTTTATACTTTATACCTTTCTTTGTAACATCTCAGAAACTCATCCAGCTGTTGGGGGATGGTGGCCATGGAGGTGGTTTGAGATGGTAAGCTAAAACAAACAGCTGGGCATCGCTACCAGTGGTCCCTTTGGGTCCCTGGATGTTGCAGTTTGTGGAAGATCTGGTGCTCAGTAGCTATTTCTAAATCTGGACATTTTTGGCAGACATTTATTCCTGCTCTAGTCAATTGTTTCCAGTGCACAAGGAGAAGGTCAGAGCAGCAGAGCTCTTTGAGTTTGTCCTGTTCTTCATATTCCTTCTGCTTATAAACCCAGGCTGTATCATAAACATTAACCAGACCAAAGACAGGTAAGCACTCCTGAAGAATAGCAAATAATGTAGATATTCCCTGTTTCATTTTTTTTCACAAATACTGAGGGACTTTCCACGTAAAGGGCGGTCAGCTGCATGACAAAAATCTGACAGGATGAAATCCTCCTGTCAAACCTCGTCTTCATCCAAACAAGTTGTGTTGGGTTGCCCAGAGCAACTTCTGAAGCTTTTGCTGAAATCTACTGAATAGTTTCTCCCCAAATAGTTTTTAGATGAAAATTTAAAGCATTTAGTCTTGACAGTTTCTGAACTGGAAAAGTATTTCAAAAAGCTTATTTCAAATTTTGTCTGACTTTTATACCTCTGCCAGCTCAGTAATGTACAGCTTTTCAGCTGGGGTCAGAAAAACATGCTGATAGCTTGGAGAACCTTGCAGCTCATTTACTGAGAAAATGAAGTCTTTTTCTGACAATGTTTTTCATGCAAAGGGCAAATTTGAAACTTATTGTTAGCACCACTCTGGCACCATATTTCTTTCACTCGGGGTCAGATCTAGGGATGAGACCAGTGGGGATTAGGGAAGGGTGTGGAGAACTATGAACAGGCACCAACCTGCCTCCAAGGCAAAAGGCTACCATCCCATGCACAGTCATTTCAGCAGCAGCTGAGCCCTGCTTCTGGTGACTGAAACTCCTGAATGCCATGAAAGCACAAGGAATAGAAGACAGAAATTAGCCATGGAAAAGTCTGGTAATCAATTGTGATGAAATATTATTAATAACATTACCCTTAAGAAACCTGTTTGAGTTTTGCTTTTTTTTCCTATTTTCTTCAGGTGTGTTTGAGGAGAACAATATTGATGGATGTAAGAGAGCAGCTGGTCCCAGGTCTGAGATGGAAATCTATCACCTGTCAATCAGAGGAGGCCCTGCATCTTTTGGACTCCAGTAGCACAAGCACAGGAGGGTGATCTAGCGAGGTATTTGTTCACGATCATGAAGGGAAATTTTCAGTAAAACAGAAGAAACTAAGAAACCACAGAGAGCCCATGAGATGATTGTACCATTTACAAGTACTGAAGATATCACAAAGTCAACTTTTCACCTTGAACTCCATCAGGAATTTACATGTGTTTGTTCCAGCATGTTGTGACACCAGTGAGGGTTCTCTCTGTTCTTTCCTATTTTCTCTCTGTTCTTTAATATTTGCAGATCAGCTAACTGGATCTTCCATGCAAGTTTTGACCAAATAATATAGATAGCCTAAGTTATGTACTAATGACGAGAAATAGCCCTTCTTAAAAACCCTTCAGTCTATAACTTCTGTTTGCCCCATTGCTGTTTCTTTCAAAGTTTTATTTAAAATTTATTTTCATAGCAGTGAAAATCTCTTTAGAAGATTGTCATTGTTGTAGTGAGTTGTGTGAGGTGTACATGAATGAATTAGTCTACTGAATGAATCAATCTATGACGCAGATAGCTAATGTGATGTTAATGTCCGTGGCTGCTAAAATCTAACAGTATCCACAGCACTTTCAGAAGGACCTCATCATATTAATCTGACCTTTACTTCTTTTTGCACTGTTTTTATGTTGTTTGAATAGGCTTAAACAGTAAGCACACTGTTACACATTAAACAGAGCAAATAGAATTATTACAGTAGCAGGAGAGCAAGCAGTGGCAACATTGATCTTCTGGACACAGATAAATACCTGATGCATTCCAGCACAAGAGAGCAAATCCCAGACTTAATGAGTGCTCCTGAGTCCCAATTACTCTGCTGTTTCCTGCCGTCTCTTAAGGTTCATGGCAGAAATGAAAGGTGTTGGAATTTTCACATAACTTCTTTGGGGCAGAAACTGCTTTTCTGATTCAAAGTCTTCAGAGGAAAGCCAATAGCAGCATGGCTCCAAATTCAGACATATAAGTGAAGCCGTTCTCTTCATAAATCCTGGAAATCTTGACAATTATAGTGCTGGTTGCATATGACAGATGAAACATTTATTCCTGGGACATCTTTTTGAAATCACATCCCATGCTTGAAAAATCAACATTTTCCTTTGAAGCTAACTGTTACTTTTACTCTTTTCCTGAGTTTGGTTGCAAGAAAGAGATCATATTTCAGTCAAAGAATCTAAAATGATTTACCTCCCAATCAGTTACATTTCAAAATCTAGAGAAATTTTAAGATTACTTAAAATCATAATTACAAAGTAGAAGCCAACTATATGTCATTCTGTGAATAAACTTAATGACAGACACTAAGCTGATCGCAAATATCCAACCATGTACTTGTCCCTTGCAGAGTAGAACTTCAGAGGCAAAAGGCCTCAAAAAATAGAGCTTTAGAGGCCAAATAACATTTTCCAGGGAGAATGAGAAATGCCTTTTCCCCTTAGTGTTGTACGAAAAGCCAGAGACCAGACTACACGTGTACGTCAAGGCATGGGTTTCTGGCCTGCTCTGGCCTCAAATGCATATAAACCTACCAACTGATAAAGATTTGTACTCTGATGACTTTTTTTCTGTGTTTATATAGCTTTTCATTCCAATGGGCCTTCTATGCCTCTTTCATTTTCCTTTCTGTAAAATAAACAGCAAGAGATTTACTGTGTCTCTGGTATTTCACCACCCAGTCAGGCAGCCACTCAGTATTCATGAGGCTCACTATAATTTTTACTCAGTTTAGTCCTCATTTTGGCTTTAACTGATATTTTGCTGTCAGGAAAAAAACAAACATGATCCTCGGTCATTTTATAATGAAATTCTTGTTCATGAGGCTTTTGAGAAACAGTGGAAAATGAAGCTAAAAGAAGATTAGGAAATATCCAATGGAGCTCTGTTTAGATAGTTATTTAAATTCTTTTTGACCACAGAAATTTTATTTCTGCATTGGTATACCTACTCTGTAACCAGATGGCCAGATTCACCAAGCAGTATGCATAATTACTGGTGCTCTGAAAGTTTTATTAGCTAGTAATATTCCTGGTGAAAGGCAAACATGTGAAATGAATGGAAACTGGTTTTGTTTAAATCTGCAGTTTTAGGAAAGCTAGTTTTCTAAACTGTTTAAGTTGTTTCACTGAGGCCTTTGCATGTGCTTCAGATCAGTTCCAGATCAAACTGTTTCCTTTTTAGAAGTGTATAAAACCTCTATTTCCTTGGTGCAGCTTGAATTCTTCCTCTGAACCCTTAAAACCTGTGGATCAGTGGATCAATGGCTAAGGCAGAGCGCCATCTCATGCTTAACCTCTAATTTACTTTCCTTCTGTATTAGCACAGGGAAATGCAAGACACAGGAATCTAGATGGGAAATTGACAGATATTTGATTTTTTTAATTTAAAATACCCTTTTTTTCTAGTTTAGAGTCGCTGGTATCATGCAGCTAATTTACACGTTATGAGAGGACTTTCACAGAACTCACCTGCAACCTACAGGTTGTAGACTCATAGACTATCAAACATCATTACACAAAGCAGCCTGCAAGATGGGAAATTAAATTATCCAAATTGATCCTGCACCGGAGAACAAATCCTGATACTGCTTTCTCCCTTTCCCACCCATGTGCACCTGTGGGCTTCAGCAAGGCTGCAGATGGGGTAGCAGGGACTTTCAAGGAATCAGCATCTCAGGCTTGGTCTAATACCAGCTGCTATTTTGAAGAGGGACCTGTTTTGAACCGCTCCATCAGTGTCAGCTTGACTGCTTTCTGAAGAGTCACAAGAAATCAGCTACTAATTTTTTTATGTCTTATGGTGAATGTCCAGGGTTGCAGACTGTTCCTCACAGAATATGATAGGAAGCACTCGGTTTTGGGCAATTTGTCCTTGAATGAGAGTTGAACAGAGTGGTGCAAAGGTGCTATGCATGTGGTGAATGTCACAGACTTTGCAGAGGTTTGGAAAGAATGGGTGTATTCCTAAATTAGACAGATGTTGTGGATTTCCGTTTCCTTTCTCAGTGCCATATTTAAATGTTAAAATCAATCCCACCTGCAGTACATCAGGCAATATGTATCTATAGCTCCCATTGACTTCCACACAGCATGTCGGCATGCAAAACTTTGAGGTTAATAGGATGTTCTTGCTTGAAGACTCACAGATTTACAAACAAGGACCAACAAGTTTAATGGAAAGCATTAACAGAGCTAGCCATACTTACTGTTTTAGAAGGCTAAAAACCTGACAGTGTTCCTTTGTTACAGGCTGCTCCAGCACTGCCTGTACTGCCACATCTTTAAAGAAATATAACTGGCAAGAAAATCACTTGACTGTGCATATAATAGCTATTGGCCAAGCCAACAGTTTTCCCAAGGGCTCACAAGAATTTTTTGCTTGAATTCTCAACCACCAAGGAGTTCCAGCTGTTGCTAGAAATAAGTTCTTGCCAAGTGGGCTCCCAGTACCTGGTTCTCCAAGTAAGGAAGTTGAGTGTGTTGACCTTCTCCATAGTCTTATGGAATTCCTTGTACCACCATGGACCTGAGATCCCCTGGTGAATAATCTTTCTTGCAAGGCACTTGTGAACGTGACACCTTAGTAAACTGAGAGGTACTGTAACCCTACAGAAAAGGATACTTGAAAAGACCTAGAAAAGAAACAGACTCCAACATAACAAGCTGTTGTAGTACACTTTTAATAGACAATGTTATGTTAGCCAAGGACAAATAACCATGTTCTTTTCTGACCCTTTCTGATTTAATGTCTATTTGTGATTATTATTTCCATAGGTGCATTTTAGAGAAATCAAGAAAGTTCACAGTGACCTTGAAGTGCAATATGTTAATTTCAAATATGCCAGTTTGCCACCTGCAACATTCCCTATTGCTGCTCATAAACCTTAATTTTGCCAGATGACAGGTCAGATTGGAAATACAGAACATAGTGACTGCTCACATAATCTCCATCCCCACTTACATCTGACTGTAGGCAGTACCAGGTCAAGCTCTCTGTGACTCTGGCAACAGCAACGCTGTCTCTGAGTACTTCAGTAATGCCTGTTCTCTCAGCTAGGGCCTTGAGTGGAGTTGCTCTTGAGTAGAGTTGCTTGAGTGGAGTTGCTCTTTATGTAAGAGAGCAGCTGGAATGTATCAATTTCTGTCCAGGGGCAAATGAGGAACAAGCTGAGAGTTTGTGGGTGAGAATGAAGGGGCAGGCTAGCGTGGGTGATGCGGTGGGGGGTGTCTATTAGAGACCACCTGATCAGGATAAGGACATTGATGAGGCCTTCTACAGGCAGCTGACAGCAGCCTCTCAATCACAGGCCCTGGTTCTCATGGGGGATTTTAACTGCGCAGATATTTGTTGGAAGACCTACACAGGCAGCCATCCACAGTCCAGGAGGTTCCTCCAGTGCATCGATGATAACTCCTTGATGCAAATGGGGGATGAGCCATCTAGGAGAGGAGTGCTGCTGGATCTTGTACTCACTAACAAGGAGGGTCTGGCTGAAGCAGTGAAGGTTAAGGGCAGCCTTGGCTGCAGTGACCATGAGATGGTGGAGTTCAGGATCTTGTGCAGCAGGAACACAATACCAAGCATGATCACAGCTCTGGACTTCAACAGGGCCAACTCTGCCCTTTTCAAGCAAATGCTGGGGGGCAGGAATAGAATACGGAGCAGGATCACAACCCTGGACTTCAGCAGGGCCAACTTTGGCCTTTTCAAGCAATTGCTAGGGGAAATCCCACGGAGCATGATACTAGAAGGTAAAGAGGCCCAAGATAGTTGGATAATATTCTTCCAAGCTCAAGATCAGTGTATCCCAACAGGGAGGAAATCAAGAAAGAGAGCCAGATGTCACATCCCGAGCTTACAGGATGATGACTCAGGTTCACTAATTCCCAGACCAGGATTAAGGTAAATCAACAGGAAGGATCCTACCACCTTTTTTTTTAACCAGTCAACAAAGAACAAACATCGATGTGCTTCAATTGCCCACTTAACCGTTAACGTAAACAAAAGAACCAGCTGGAACCAGAAAGCAAGAGAAAGGAAAGTGATAGAAAAAGCAGAGCACCACTCTTGGATCCCGAGATGACCAGGGCACACACAGCAATCCTCTTGTGGTGGGCGAAAAGCAGCCTGACTGCCGGCGGGGATCGCCTGTTACCTGTCCAGTTCCCACCACATCGCGTGTTGTTTACGCCTTGTGAAAAATTACCGGGAACCAGTCTAGGGGGTGGTGGTGGCTTCTGAGGGGCATCACCTCTCCCTCTCCCGGCTTGACTTACTCATTCTTGCAGCCACAGCTCCAGGCCTTGTCTGCCCCTGCAGCTCCACCGGTGCTCAGGAAATTGCCGTCACCCTGCACCAACACAGATAGGCGCCAGGCAGGCGGCTCTGGCTCGTTTAGGTTCGGAAAAGGCCCAGACTGAGGCATTTGTTAGCAGTCCCTCACACCAGGAGACCCACGTCGTTAAGCAGGGAACTGCTGGGCAAGCTCGCGGAAGAAGTGAGTCTATACATCATGGAAGGAGGATCTGGCCACTTGGGTGGAATATAAGACTGTGGTCAGAGGATGCAGGGAGGAAACTAGGAAAGCTAAGGCCTCCTTGGAATTAAACCTTGCAAGGGAGGTCAAGGGAAACAGAAAGGGCTCCTTCAAATACGTTGCAGATAAAACTAACACTAGAGGCAATGTAGGCCCACCGCAGAATGAGGTGGGTGCTCTGGTGACAAAGGAGACAGAGAAGGCAGAGTTACTGAATGGCTTCTTTGCCTCTGTCTGTACTGCTGGAGACTGTCCTCAGGAGCCCCAGAGCCCTGAGGCCCCAGAGGAAGTCAGGATAAAGGAGGAGTTTGCCTTGGTTGATGAGGACTGGGTTAGGCCTCGGTTAGGCAATCTGAACATCCATAAATCCATGGGCCCTGATGGGATGCACCCGTGAGCACTGAGGGAACTGGTGGAGGC
>NW_009717591.1:0-643 GCF_000703405.1 Apaloderma vittatum | reverse complement strand
GCCCCGCGTAACTAAAGCCCAGTCCGCCCCACCTCCATCCCTGGAAAGGTAATGGAACAACTTATCCTTGTCTCTGTCTCTGGGCATGTCAAGGGTAAGAGGGTCATTAGGAGCAGTCAGCATGGTTTTTCCAAGGGGAAGTCATGTTTGACCAACCCGATAGTCTTTTATGAAGACATAACCAGGCAGATAGATGATGGCAATGCAGTGGACATGATTTATCTGGATTTCAGTAAAGCATTTGAGATTGTCTCCCACAGCATCCTTGTAGCTAAACTGAGGAAGTGTGGTCTGGATAATCAGGTGGTGAGGTGGGTCACTAACTGGTTGAAGGGAAGAAGTCAGAGAGTTGTGGTCAGTGGGACAGAGTCTAGCTGGAGGCCTGTGTCTAGTGGAGTCCCTCAGGGGTCGGTACTGGGGCCAGTACTATTCAATATATTCATCAATGACCTGGATGAGGGAACAGAGTGCACCATCAGCAAGTTTGCTGATGATACAAAACTGTGAGGGGTGGTTGACACACCAGAATAGAAAACTGTGAGGGGGGGTTGACACACCAGAAGGCTGTGCTGCCATTCAGAGAGACCTAGACAGGCTGGAGAATTGGGCAGGGAGAAGTCTTATGAAATTCAACAAGGGCAAG
>NW_009717590.1:20634-24047 GCF_000703405.1 Apaloderma vittatum | reverse complement strand
GGGGTACCAGCGGGCGCCGGGTTCCGCGTCTGTGCGCTCGCAGCGAGTGTGCGAAAAGAACAGTAAAGCCGGTGGGAGAGGGAGGAACGAGCCCCAGACCCGCTCGCCTGCGGGCGGGCTGCGCGGAACCCGGCCCCTTCGGGTCCGCAGAGGGTCCTTCTCTCGCCTCTCGGCGCCGTGCGGCACAAACTGGTGATCGGTGAGTTTCCCCCCCTCTCCCCCAAGCAACGCGTTGCCAGTGTTTTAGGAAACTATTCAGCCGGCAGCTGAACAGCTGGTCCGGAATTTAAAGAGGAAAAAATCCTAGAATGAGTAAGGTTGGAAAAGACCTTTAAGATCATCGAGTCAACCGTTAACCTAGCACTGCCAGGTCCACCCCTAAACCATGTCCCTGAGCGTCAACAGGTCTTTTAAATACCTCCAGGGGTGGTGGCTCAGCCACTTCCCAGGGCAGCCTGCTCCAATGCTTAACAACCCCTTTCAGTGAAGATTTTTTTCTTAATATCCAATCTAAACCTTCCCTGGAGCAACTGAAGTCCATTTCCTCTTGTCCTGTCACTTGTTACTTGAGAGAAGAGCCTGACCCCCACCTCGCTACAACCTCCTTTAAGTACTTGTGAAGAGTGAGAAGGTCTCCCCTCAGCCTCCTTTCCTCCAGGCTGAACAACCCCAGTTCCCTCAGCTGCTCCCCATGAGCCTTGTTCTCTAGACCCTTCACCAGCTTTGTAGCCCTTCTTTGGACACGCTTCAGCACCTGAATGTCTTTCTTGTCAGGAGAGGCCCAAAACTGAACACAGGATTTGAGGTGCAGCCTCACCAGTGCCAAGTACAGGGGGAGACACTTCTCTAAAGCTTATTAATTGTTTCTGCCTGTATGAGCTTATGTACAGACAGAAATTGCTGTAAAAGAGAGAAAACAAAACAAATTGCTCCTCGCTGTTGCTAGGATTTCCCACAGTGACTGTATTTAAAGGGACGATCAAGGTCCCAGTTGGGATGTACTGGTACGTTGTTCCCCACCACTGGGCTCATCTCCCTGTGCTGGTGAGAGGGCTGAGCTCACACCTCATGTACCAGCATGGCTCAGGCACGTACCCACCATCAAGAGCTGAAGAGACCTCTTGGGACCTGTGAGTGAGAGACTGCAGGTGTCCTGGGAAAGAGGGATTATGGTATTATCACAGAACCACAGAATGTCAGGGGTTGGAAGGGACCTTGAAAGATCATCTAGTCCAGCCCTCCTGCCAGAGCAGGATCACCTACAGTAGGTCACACAGGAATGCGTCCAGGTGGGTTTTGAATGTCTCCAGAGAAGGAGACTCCACAACCTCCCTGGGCAGCCTGTGCCAGGGCTCTGTCACCCTCACAGTGAAAAAGTTTTTCCTAATGTTTTTGTGGAATCTTGTAGGATCGAGTCAGCATCCGTTGCCCCTTGTCCTGTCATTGGACATCACTGAGAAGAGACTGGCTGCCGCCTCTTGACACTCAACCTTTACATATTTATAAACACTAATGAGGTCACCCCTCAGTCTCCTCCAAGCTAAAGAGACCCAGCTCCTTCAGCCTTTCCTCGTAAGGGAGATGTTCCACTCCCTTCATCATCTCTGTGGCTCTGTGCTGGACCCTTTCAAGCAGTTCCGTGTCTCTCCTGAGCTGAACTGGACACAATATTATTGACTAGAAAATGTAACAGCAAAGTAATTTCATAGATTTATAATGATGGAATACAAGTGAACAGGGAAAAACTCCAATGATTTGTCTCTTAAGGTGGCTGTATCATTTTTATCAGAAGCGTTTTCTGCTACTAGGAAGAATTTCAGGGTGTCTGTATGTGGGGGGCTTATAAAGCTGTAGGAGAATTAAATCAAGCTTCCATGCAAGCCTGGATTTTCACATGCAAAATGAAGACAGTTTGAATAACATGAACTTCAAGTCTCTGTGCATACAGACCATGAAAAACAGGTTCCTTCTAAGTCAAATTACCAAGTCTGGTTTCCTCCTTGCTTTGTCTTTAGTCTTCTAAACTCCCTCACTTGAGATAGCCACAGATCTCCACTGACAGACCATCTGTGATACCCTCAGCTGGCGAGAGGAAACTTGTAGTGGTCACCTAGAGTTCTGTATGTGCTTCTCAGCCAGGGAGTGCATCCCTGACTGCTGCTCTCTGCAGACATCATCACCTTGCCTCTCCCTGTGCACCAGTTGGAAGCACATTCGGAGAAGAAGGTGACTGGGAGCAGTCAGCGTGGATTGACCAAGGACCAACCATGCTGACCCAACTACCTTTGGCAATAAACTGGCTCTGCAGATGAGCAGGGAATGTCTTTTACCTTGAATTTAGCAAAGATATCGCTGTCTCCCACAACACTCTTGCATCCAAGTTAGGATGTCATGGTCTGGATGGGGAACAACCAGATGGGGATGGACTTGGGGAGATCATTGGCACAGAGCAGAAGGACTGGGGACAACTGGCATAAGTTGAAAGAAGGGAGGCTCAGCCTGGGACACTTTTTCCCCATGGGGACAGTCAGGCAGAGGCACACATTGCCCAGAGAGGCTGTCCAGCCTCCATCCTCAGAGATTTTCAAGCCTCAACTGGATGAAGTCTGGGCTGGCCTCAGAGTTGACCTGCTGTGAGCAGGGGGTTGAAGCAGAGACCTCCTGAGGTCCCTCTCAGGCTGAGCTACCCTGCGATGAAACTGTGAGATTTCTGTCCCTTCTTCAAATATCACTGGGATGTTAGAAAGGTCAAAGGTCATATGGGGACATGAGTGACCTAATGGGTGGACAGAGATGTAGACAGAGACACCACCTGAGCTCATAAATCATGTTTCCTTCTGAAATCAGGCTGAGGGACTGTGTCACTGAGCTCAGGCACCCTGTGCACTGGCTGTAGCAATTAGCGTTGAAAGGCAGTGGTGAGTCTCACACCCCATCACCCTGCACATGGCAGCCAGGCTCCACTTTCACCTAATTCCAGCTGAAGTGATTCTCATGTGGAGCTCACCGCTGTGTAAAACTACTCATCATATACTACCCTTGGCTCCTACCTGGAGTATCAGCTCCTCGAGGCGAGCTGTAGGCATATGGCATGGGTTAATGTGTCTGCTGTGACGATACTACCGCTGATGGTGAAGATGCTACAGCTGTGTGAGGGACCAGGGACCGAGGATGCCCTGTTTAAAACTGATGGTCTCATTTGCCATCAGCACCCTGGTGACAATACTAAGATGCTGGATTTAAATTTGTATTTTTAAATACAAACCGTGTATGGCATTCACACTAAGTGGAAAGTAAACACAGTACGAATACTTGTTTTCATTTGAACGCAGAATTTATTTCAAACACATAGTTTTAAATATGAAAATCCTATAAATTATGAATATTTATAGAATATACTTTTGCAAAAAAAA
>NW_009717590.1:0-20575 GCF_000703405.1 Apaloderma vittatum | reverse complement strand
TCACTACTCAGAGGGTATTTCTCGCTACGTTTTTAGGCAACTGAGTTTTACGGAATACCATTATTCAGTGTAAGTATCCTCAGCAGGCTGCAGTCTTCCACAACTGATTTATGACCCGAAGCAGTTTTTACTTACATTAAACCAAGCCACCTGATTTCCTGTACATACATACATAGCAAATTAAAAAAATTATGCCAACAAGGTGGGAACTTAATCTAACTTCTGTTGAATAAGTACAAAATATTTACAAATATTAATGTTCTATACCATCCACTTCTCATAAAGAAAAACTGTATCACCATATACTTCCCTTGTAAACATTTATTTTATTTTCTTTACTTTATGTAGGCTGGTATTCCCAATTTTTGGATTAGTGTATCTTGCAGAAATGTACAGCAGCAGACATTCCTCCCTGATACTCTGCTGGTTTTATTGTCTTACTCTACAGAACGAAGCTGTTTCAGAAGAACGTAACTTGTTCGTAGAATACCACATTTTACAAGGTTGCAATTACATGACAGTCATTTCCTTCCAGCACTGCATATATCAGCCTACACCTACAGCCTTCCAAGCTATGTGGTAGAGATCAATTCTGACTATAAATACATTGTTTATATTAGTCCTTCTATGTACAACAAAAGGCAAGTTACCCTCGTATAAAGTCATAATACTTATATATTGGTACAGACTCCAACTACAGTCCCACTTCTTTAACGAAGTTTACAGTATAAAAAAAATATGGATACCAGTTACCTATTACTATATTTTCATCTTTTAGTTTCTTGTGTTTAGTGATACAAGCACTGCTTGTTTTGTGTAAAATACGTTATATTAAAATACAAGTATATTGTCCTTCCAGTTTACAAAAATATAATTATGTCCTACAGAAATTTTATTGAATTAAAAAGTGTATAAAAAATATGGATCGTCATTTTAGACTGTATGGAAAATTAGAAATAAAGTTGAAGTAAATGTGTAGTTCTTTAAAAATACTATCTTCTGGCTGAGTGAGCCACTTCTGATTTTGCATAAAAAGAGATCAAAGCTCATTTCGAAATTTCACGGCCGAGGATGAGTTTGGGCTACTGAGTAATAATACTACATTATCGGTGTGGCAGAGGAAGTGCCACTGGAAAACATTTACATCTGTTCAGTTTGAAGGATAAAAAGTAACATGGTCACAGCGGAAATGTTTGGAAAAAAATACCAAAAAAGGGACGGTAATTTAGCAAAAGGCAGAGAGAATTTCTTACTGGTTTTATTTACTTTGTATGTAAAGAACCACTCGCCTGTACGGTGCAGCTGACCCCGAGACCGGCCGAGCACGGCAGCTGCAGAATTTGGGGACATAACAAGTGCCATCGGTTACAGCTGTCTTCCCACTATTAGGGCAACTCCCACTATTAGGGCAACTTAGGATTCAACCTATGAGGTTTATATAAGGAAATAAATAGGGTAAATTACTTTTTTTTGGTGTGGTTTAAAGTGTTGGATTATTAATCCAGGTTTACCTTTTCCTAAGGCAAAAATGAAAAAATCTGGCTGCTCATGTCAACTGGAACTGAAGTTGTGCCAGTTATGAATCTCCCATGTTGGAAAAGGAAATTTCCATGCTCAGCTGTGTTTCTTCACAGCCTCAGGAATTGCGGTGAGTTTTCCAGTGCCGTGCCCTTTACTGAGCTGTTTCCCAACGCAGCGGCAGCACTTCTGTAGCTCACACCACTCGCTGTTCTTGCAACGCTGAGCAGAAAATCCCCAGCATGGAATCCACCTCAGCTGGACGGCAGAACAAATGCCACCAGGGACACTGCTGCTACACTTCCCAGGAATGCAGAAAAAGAACATTCACTCAGAATATGCTGTAAAAAGTGAACAGGTTTTGCTTTGTGGGAGTGTTTGCTGGGTGGGATGCACTGGTGTTAACGTGCTTGATACAGTAAGTGAGGAAAATTGGAGAAACAGCAATTTATCAGTGAAGTAACCTCTTGGTTTTCTGTTAAGTCTTGTAAGAAAAAGTATCTCAAGCTAGAATTTATCCATTCCAGCACTGTGTAGCTGGCAAGAGTCTAAGCCACTGCTTGCTGACTCAGAGGAAAGCCATCTCTAGAGTTACACTGCCCAAAGCTCCACAGATGTTTACCTTCTATTGTTTTGGGACGGGATTTTTTAACATTCTTCTTTCCTGCGAGGAGAAACGATGGTGAAGCCACGAATCTAATACAAACGTCAAATGCTCAGCCAACAGAACATACTAACTTCTTTAAAACTGATGAAGTTGTACCAATTTATAGCAGCACAAGAACTGGCTCAAAGTATTATACATGTTTTCCCCAAAAACCAGTGAGCTATTGTGCCGTTTTAGTACCACGGGCTCTTCATAGCTCCGATTCTTTGTCTATCTCATCTAGGTAGTACTCATCATCGGTGGTGGTATCGCTGTCTGAGTCCGAATAAGCTGCTGGGTCTTCGCCATAGATATCGGGCAGCTCTCGGGGCGATGAAGCGGCCGATGACATTTTGCTCCCAGCAGAACTTGAGCTCAGCAGCTCAGCCCTGTTTATAGAAGGAGTTTCTCCATCTCTGAGAGCACCAGGGTTATTAAGAAGACAAGGTCTCCACAATCGCCCTTCTGTGAGCGACCTCTTGATATTTTCCAGGAAAGCCAACTGTTGTTCCTTGCCAAATATACCAAATTCAACAGAAGGATACATCAAATTTCTAGTGCTGTAATATTTTTCATCACCCGATGCCCAGTTTTCATTTTCATCACAAGACAACAGCTCCGAGTATGATTTAAATCTCTTCCCATGTACACCATCTTTTGGCACAACATTGCTTCCCGAGGCAAAAGTCTCCTGGGAATCTCGAGCACAAATACCCTCAGAAAGGTGACGCTCACGCTGACTCTTGCCTTGACTCCTGCGCAACTGACAGCTACGCAAGTTAGCATTTGCTAAGCTGGCGGGCTGAGAGGTATTTTGACACTGACCAAGCACTGTCTGGGAAGTCAAGTTTTGCAAGCAGCTATTTACACACATGTTTGAGTTCTTGTCAGTTATAAGTGACAAGGGAGGACTGCAGGCGGAACCACCAGCTCTTCTTTTCTCATCATCCAGCGAGTCTGATGCAGCAGCACTGGGAGTGACGGGCCGGGTTTTGCTTTCTAATCTGAGATTGAGTGTTTGGGAATTCTTATTTCTGGTGGTTACTGCTTTATCTGGAAACAGGGTTGTGAGACTTGGCCTTCTTTCAACTTTCACTGTCAATTTTGGGGGACTGATGGCTTCATTCTGGGTGTATGAGTTTGTAAAAGACCTCCAGCTGGTGTTATTAACAAATAAAGACGGATCATTCTGATTTTCAGTCATCTTATTCTCAGCTGTTCTTGGTCTTGACGTATTCTTATCAGGGTCCAGACTGTGATTCTGATTTTCATCATCCAACTGCAGGAATGGCTGATGGGAATCCGCTGAAACCGATGAGTCAAGGCACATGTCAGCCTCTAAAGAAGTGGCACTTCCATTGTTCTGTGAAAAAATGTTACTTATGTGCGGTTTGGGGGGTAAATTTTTACTTGAAAATTTTCGACTTGTTTTGTAAACTGCTGCTAGTTTATTTTTAATTGAAGGTCTGTTTTTCCTTTTTTCTATATCTTTGACTTTGTCTCTTGAGCAGTCAGAGAGAAGCTTGTTCTCATCTTCTGCGCTCTGTGTTCTCTTCTGATCTAGTGTAACCCTGAAAACTTTACTGTTAATGTTCACACTGCCTGCACTGTGCCTCTCCGATTCCTTCACACCACTATAATCTTTACCCATCCGAGTACTCTGCAAGTTCTTCTCTTTTTTAGTTTTTGAATTCTTTAATTCATCTGCATCTGTGCTAACGCCTTCACCTAGCTGAAGCACTGGACCAGCACTGGAAGCTGTGCTTATCTCGGGTGCTTTGTCTTGAGACTCTGAAGACACTTTGCTACAAGAGTTTAAATCATTTGCATTTTTTCTTGAACTGTTAGCCTTTAATTGCAGACCACATTTATTATTATTATTATTATATAGAGGAGTGGCTCGGTGTAGGAAATTTACTCTCTGTTTGATTTCGGTAGTATCCCTGTATGTGTCTTCCATGGGAGGAAGCAAGACATTGGCATGCTCTGCGTTACTGTTCTTTCCAAGGGAACTCTTGTCTCTTGGGTGGAGGAGTAAACTCTTCAGATTTTTACTGGTGTTCACTTTAGGGAGCTGAGAGCAGTTTTCAGAGTTTCCCTTCTGTACAATATTTTTACCTGTTGAAGTGAAATGCAACGGGTTCTCCAAATGTCTGCCTGGCTTGGGAGGGGTTGATAAAGTGGACATTAGTGGTGTGGCTATTTGTAAAATTTCCTTCTTATCTTTTAGATACATTTCTGTATTTTGGTTGCTTGAAGCATCAGCAATGGCCTTACCTGACTTAGCCACTACTGCAGTGGATTGTGGGCCACCAAAAGAAATTTCTTTTGTCACCACATCAGAAAGCACATTTTCTGCTAATGACAGATCTGCTGAACTATCTTTCCTGTTATGCACCACATCCACTGACTTTGAAGCACACATCTCCTCCGAGCTAGGAGATAACTGAGAATTCTCTTCTCCACTATTAACAGCAGTTCCTAAGTTCTGAGGTGTGACCAGAGCTGAAGATACTTGGTCAGAGGAATAAGAAGGCACCTCTTTTTCCAAAGTACTGGGAGAGAAAACATTTGACAAACTCACGTGACCTTCATTTTTCTTGTTGCATATTCTTGGTGACTGAGCATTTTCTTTGGGACAAGGTAAATCTGCATCCTCTGGATCATCTCTAAAAAGGTTACAAAATGTTCTTGAATGCCTCCGTGGTAATGTGTAATAAATTGAAACTAGTTCATGATACTTGACATGATCTTCATCCACACTAACTGTAAATGTGCTTGTAGTTTTGTATTTCTGCAAATAATTTCCCCTCTCCTTACAATCTGAAACCACAGAGGATTCTCTTCTGCTTAGATATTTACATCTGTCTGCCAGTTCCACTGATGTACTTACTGAATCATCAGGACTTTTGGTTAAAGGACTGGTGTAACCTTTTTCTTTGTTACTTGTAGCAGCATTTAATGATGCTGATGTTAAAAAGGAATGTTTTGAGTCTATAGGAGACACATCTCTTTGATTAGAAAAGGCATCAGCTCTACATGGAGTTTCAGACCTTAAACGTCTGTATGTTGTTGTACTGTCTCTAGGTAAAGAGATGGGCGTATCAGACATAATACTACCAGCAATGCTAGCTGATTTTCTAGGCAAAGTGTAATAAATAACAAGTGGGTCAGGAGATTTGAGGCTGTTTCTGCTGAGGGAGCCAGTAATGCTGCAGCTGCTGTTATGTCTCAGCAAGCTGTCTTGCTTGTGAAGTCTTTCAGGACAAGGTGAATTACTCCTTCTCTTCCTGCTTTCTTTTTCAAGGCAAAGATAACTTAAACTATGTTCAGAGGTCTTGGGGTCTCTATCAAAGCAATGCAAATAAATATTTTCAGAGTTTCCATTTTGTGGAGAACTAGTAGGGAATTGTCCATTACAGTCTGTAGTAACTAAAGTGCTTGCATTTTGCAGTGTTTTCTGTGAAATCTTTTTGGCAACATCTATTCTGCTCGCTCGAGCTGTTTTTCCACCTTCTGCTTGAGGTTCAGTAACTGTGCAATTCACTGATGAGCTGGTTAGCATTCCTAAACATTTGGAATAGTCTTTATGAGAAAGTGCTTGTGAGGAGCGAGATGAACATTCAGGAGGACAGGACAACATGCCTTGACAGTTTGCTAATGTTTCAGTGGATGGAGCAGAAGGAACACTGAGCTGTGAGGACTCTCTTCTCAGAGTAGCTTGGTTAATGGCTTCCACACTCCGATCACCTTGTAGGATACCCTGTCTTTTTGCTGCGCAACGCAGAGTATGTTCCCATTCTTTCTGACTTGGAAGAAAAGGTTCCTTCCTGCTCTCATCAGCTGGCAAAATACAGGGAGGCTGACTGAACACATGGTTGGGTGGGCAATCGTTTTCCTTCATTGGCACACTTCTTTTATCACCATCTGACATACACATTTTTGCAATGTCTCCTCTGGCAGTGACTTGGGTTTGTCTCTTTGATCTCAATGTGTTAAAGAGAGACACATCACTTTGCAACATGGCAGAAGCTGGGCTGTTGGAGGGAAAGCTCTGGGTGTTGACACAGTCTGTGTCTGCTTCTTGAGAAACTGACTGTAATGACATGTCTTCACCTGGCAGTTTCATGCCTTCAACCCGTTTTAGTTGTGTAAAGTCTGCCTTAGTACTTCTTTGGCTAACGACGACTGAATTCCTGTTCAGTCCTATAGGCTTTGTTTGGTCCTTTGAATTAGAAAAGGCTGACTCATCAGTTCTGACGCTAGACGAAGAAAATGAAGAGTTACAACTTAGCCAAGGCTGAAAGCCCTCAGTGAATTCTGAAAAAGTTCTATTTGCACTTCTTGATAACCTTTTGATATTCGTATTTTCTGGAGAATACACGTGAAAATCATTCTGCAGGTGCTGTGAACCAAACTTGGAATTCTTTGTATGTGCCCACTGCTGGTCATCTAAATTAGCCATCATCACTTCAAAGCTAGCGTCAGGGGAAATGAACACATCATCGCTGTAGTACTGGGGAATATCAGCCCAAGAAGGGCAGCTATCTTTTTTTCCATAAGGAGGATTTTTTTGGTTTGCATACAACTTGCTGTGAGAAGTATCTCTGTAGTAGGATCTAGAGATATTATTTTCCGATTTGCACAAAGGATAATTTTCCCAGTTATCAAAGGGCAACGGAGAAGTAGCTTTGTCAGGGCAACTAACTCTACTAAAGCAATTACTGCTTGAAATAGATCTTCTGTAGTGGTGTTTTGAGTGATAACATGCGTATTTCTTGGTTTCTTGCAAAGAGCTAGAAAATATACCATGGTCTGTACCATGAAACTCCATCAATGACTTGGTTCTAAACATTTTTTCTTGAGTTGATGTTTGTCCAGAAGAGTCTGGTGTGTTGTTCCATACTATAGAAGACAGAGGAATTCTCTTTGGGTTCTGTCGACCAAACCTTGGTACAAAACCATTGTTGCTCTCTCTTGCCAATGGATGTTGTGAACTGGATGCTGAAACCTGGTCAGAAGACGCTGATGATGGACATCTCCGAAGGGAACATACAGAGTAACTTCTGCCGGCTGTATCCCTGTTCATGCAACCCTTGTGCCTAAATCCACTGTTCTGTGTTACAGAAGGAGGATATAAGCTACCTTCTGAAGACCGTCCGAAAGAAGCAGAAGACAGCCTTCTGCTTAGCAGATGAGGATTCCCGTCAACCGGATCACTGTGTTTGTAATCTTCTTGAAAGGCTGCCTGGTGCCAGTTTATGTATGCACTGTGTAATTTCCTTGGTCTGATGAAAAACTTGTGTTCATCTTTGGCTCTTAGTGTTCTCAGTCCATCTGGGAAAAACATGCTAGGCATGTCTCTCCAGTCATTTCCGTGTTGCCCCCTGCTAGCAGTCTGCCTCTTTGAAGTAGGGAACGCACTACTGTACTGGACATTTGATGCACTGCTAGTAGTAGCTGTCCTGTCCAACGGGTCTTGGGCTTGTTCCTGGGCCAGCTGGTCATCCAGATCATTTAGAACTGCATGGAATAAAAAAATAGATATTTAGCTTTGTTTTCTTTAATAATCTTCTGACTACGTTAAAAAGTTTCATGTACTACATTAATAATTGGAACTAGTTTTAAAAGGAGTCAGCTCCTCAGCATTCAAAACCCTTCCCAAACCATACATTCTTCCTCCACAGGACCTTTCAGCAGTTACCTATTATGACTACATGGAAAAAAATTTGCTGCTCCATGACTGATCTTAAAACTGCTCTTTATGTAAATGTTAATCTTCATGCTATTTAAAAGAAAAACAAACCAATTTGAAGTCTGAATTCTTACTCACATGCTATATATGTGTTTGTGTGTGTGTGTGAATCTAGTCTGTAAGCAAAAAATCCCTGAAAAGAATTCAGTGGGCAAACAAGGACCTTTCTGTGTGTCCCCAAAGCACAGTTATGATGTAATTGTAAGAAAATGCAGAATCCTGCACACCATCAAACAAGCAGGTTCGGTAGTCTGGCATGTCCAGTGTTTGTTTCATTCAGAAATGATTTTTTTACACTAAATTGTAGCTGACTACTTTAAAATAAGCACTGGAAATGGCACTTTGTGGATAAAAAAGGGCAATGAAATGGTTAAGAACCTGTGATTCATTCAACCAACAAAGCTGTATTTATATATATACAGTCTCATGAACTGGAAGTAAACACTATATAGCTCAGTTAATCAAGATATTCAATCAGAAGACTAAGTGACAGCAATGTATTTAAATTATTTTTATTGGCAAAAAATAATTATGCCTTTGCCAATTGTATTCTTTTTGTATTTTGAAAATAGCACACATAAGATACAAACACAAACGGTTATGGCTGTTTTGTTACAGCATTTCCTAATCCATTTAAATAAAAAAGACTGAGCAGTCATTACAGATCTGTATTGGCAGTACAGAATCGTTAAGAAAGCACTGCTAGGTAGTTATAGTTGGAATAAAAGGTGATACAAGGTACTAAAATTTTCCATCTACTTAGCACAGAAGAGAGAAGACTCCTGAAATAGTCAGTTTAGAAGAAGAAAAAAGATTAGTTGTTTCTGAGGCTTCCATCTGGAGAACATCAGCCAAGCTACGTACAGTTTTTTTTGGTCAGCAGGCAAGCGTGCACTGTTAGGACTGACACCCCAAAGCGGTGAGAGGCACGTGAGTTCCAGAAGAACCACTGTGCTCTGCTCTTCCAGCAGTGCCAGCTCACCCACTGCCTCCCAATCTTTCAGTCTGTGATCACTTGTAATTTGGGGTGATAAGACGTAATATTCATGAACACTTTTTTGCATTCATCTGAGAAAGTTTATGGAAGAACACCGCTATACTCCCTTGGGCTGGGTCTGAACTTGCCTTACTTCCTAGCAGTAAGAAAAATACACCACCAAAGAACCGGCAACTTTCGACTGGTGCTATAAGGGCTCTCAGAAAGCTAAAAGAACGCCATAATGCCTCTTGCTTCTCAGGTTTGAGGGTTGACAATTCATAAAACTAGGCCCAGTAATTAATCATTATCAAAAGTATGCATGCAGGAGACTGGGATAAAATTCTTCCAACATAACTGTACTCATGCATTGAAAGAATGCCATGTGGGCTGCTGTCAGAACCAGCAGAAAGGAACGTGGGCTTCTAAGGTGTGATTCTTCTGAACTGGATCAGCATAAGATGAAATGCACTCCAGTCGAGTAACCAATGGCACTGAAACCAGTCACCAGTCATTTCTGGTAACAATAATATCAGAATAAAGTAAGGACATGCACTTACCACTGAAAAACTCCTTCTCTAGCTGTTCATTCCATTCCTGTGCACTTTTCTCCATCATTTCATCTTGGTTTGCATCAAAAGAACGACCACTTGTTTCAGTTGACGTTGGGGAATTACACATTTCAGCCTGTTAAAAATTGTAAGGCAATTCAGTTTTAGTTCTACGTGTGGGTTCAAATAGCTCTTCACAAGTCACATCACAAATCAGGTCACAAGTCACAGAGGTCACTGAACTCTCCATATGTCCATTAAATACCGTATTATTAAAATACACAACTGAGGATTGTAAAGTTGAGTGCATTTTAGAGAGTTTTAAACATGTAATAAGGAAATTTACTCATCTTGTTCTTATACTGTAGCATGTTTCAGATACGTGAGTTATAATGACATTATAGTAAGGGGTGTAATTCACCTATTTTTAACATACACCACCTTATTGCATTTTATCTTTTAATTTAGTTTTCCCTAATCACTTCTTCCTTGACCAGCACATTTTTAAATTCACACACTGACCTCCCAACAGAGATTTAATAATTTAACACCATGGTCAATTTTCACATTGCAAGACAGCACTTTAGGGGGCTGTGACAAATTGGTAATTTATCAGTGGGGAAAATGTCATTCTACTCCCTATGTGAGTTTAGTTTACATGTTAAGCTGGAGGGGTTCCTATCCCACCCATATTTCTCTCAGCTCACAGTCTCAGAAGTGCAGGCAGCTGCTGAACTGTTGAATTCTTTTAGCTGAGATTCTTCCTCCTTTTTTGAAAAGTAGAAGCCTTTACTACCTTTCAGTTCTCAACATTTGTACTGTATTACTTCTCTAGCTATAATAATCTATTTATATAATAGGCAGGATTCTCTGATAAGTTCTTTGTTCAGTCATATATTAATATAGATTATCTCTTTGTTTTTGAAACATGAGAGAAGGGAGGTGGCCAATTTACCTCCTCTATATCTTTGATTATATACTGTATACCTTCTTAGTCCCCTGTGTGGTTATAACACAGGAGGAAAGACATGTTAGTAATACATGGCAATAAAGTAATTAAAATAGCAAATATCATTCTTGGAGGATATCTGTTTATTTCAACAGCCTGTACTTAAGTTACATCAGAAATAAATGTATAGTTTTCCTTAAATTGACTTGTGCTTATAAAATTGAACATTCGGTCAAAAAAGAATTTCCTACTGCCAAAGTTTACATTTACGTGGCAATTCTGCTCACAGAAGTGTTGGCAGGAGAGGCTCTAGCTTACTGCCTGCCCACATCAGCTACTCTTTTTCACCCTTGTAAAACGTAAAAAGAAACAAAGTAAATACACTAGATTCAATGTGAGCTGTGACCTACTTGCCGGTTAGTTACAGTTGCCAAATATGTGATGGTTTTGGCCTAGGAAATTTTCCATGCAATTATTCCGTCATTAAAGAGAGAACTGAAAGCTCATCAGAACTAGATTCAGGGCTTACCCAGGAGAGCTCTGGGCTTGTATAGTTAACAGGACAAGCTCATTCTGCTGCATTCAACAGGCTCACAGCACAGGCATTTGACTCAGTGTTTACAACAAGAACTGGAAGAACACTAAATAACAACAGCCTAAACAAAGGGGACTAGTTTTGGAAAAATATGTGGTTTAAACATCGCTGACAATAAAGTTGATAAGCTACTTGCCGTTGCCATTTCTTCCACTTCCAAAGACGAGCTCGCAGAACGGTCATATCTGTGGGCAGAAGGATTCATATGTTGGCTTTGGAAAGGAACGTGATACCATTTTACCAAGTAGGAAATATCCACCCATTTAGCAGCTATTGAGAAGCATCTGAATAAAGACTGGTCTATGAAGGATCTATCCTTCATCCCCCAAATCCTGCTAACAAAAAAATGATGATGAGACATACCATTCAGTTGGGCCTTGTCAACCTGGACATGTCATAGCAGCACAACCAAGAATGAACTCAACCTTCTGATATCTCAAGGTGTGCAGCAGCCATAAAGGAATCATTTCAATCTAGCATTATGGTAAGAGGGTATCACTTCCTTTTCCAAACAATAATTTAGTAGGTACTAAAACCAGCCAAAGTTCACTACTTGTAAACCTGTGAGTGGTTTGCATCTGCTATTGTTTTCCTCTTCCATTTCACCCTGGCTAGATGCAGAGCCTGTGAAGGGGGAGAGACAGACAGCAGACTGTTTTCAGTGTGAACATCAGAACTTGCTGCTACTCACTCAAAACAGCCTTTATTTACCAATTTTTAAACATCGAAGAAGGCTCATCTCCTTCCCTAAGCTATACAGGACTGCAAGGGCTTGGCAGAGAACTGGCTGGAGCGTCTGTGAGTAATGCAGTGGTTAGAACAAGCAGAGAAGCCCTGCACATAAAAGGTATTCTGTTCTACGGGGTGACTTCCTGACATACAAATACAAAGTAAACTAAAGAAACAAGATCAGGACCTGGCTTCACTGAGTCTATTTGAGACTGCAGATCCTCACTTTACAACTAAGCAAATTCAGTCCCTTCAAAATCCCTGGAGGACATGTTGCTCAGTTGGTTTTTTTTTTATTGCTAGTTCTTCCTTGTCTCAGAAACTTTTCTTTTTTTTTTTCCCCAGGAAGTTAATTCTTGAGAGAAAGTGAAGTAGTGAAATATGTTCTGCTCAGTCCTGTTTCTCTCAAAGTCTCTTTGACTGACCTTGTTCTTAGGCTCTTAAAACCCTCTTGTGCTCAGGCAGACTACTTTATTGTGCTTCAACAGCAAGTATAAACCGGCTTGTTGGCAGGTTCTTTGTGGCCCAGCCTTTCCTCCTGAAGTGCTTTGTCATTTGTTTGCAATGTGCTTGCAGGCAGGGAAGAACAGTTGAAAGGTGCAATTTGTTTTTGCTTCTGTAATTGCAAACTGTAAAACCAGGATTCCTGTCTGACATGGGGTCCAACTGAAACCAAAGGAAACAAGCCTGCTGACCTCAGTGGGCTTAGGATCCAGCCAGACAACCTCAATCCAAAATTCCTATTTTTTCCTTGTAGCACTGAATATGAACAACCACTAATTCAGTGGGTTACTGTTCCCTGTGAACGAAGTTTACTGAACCAGGACTCAGAGATGTGTGTAGCCCTTCCTTTAAAGTATAACACTGTTCCATATGTTTTAATATTTCTACAACAAATGAAGAATTAAACTCATATTTCAGAGTTTTTGCAATTTTTTCCTGCAAACCAAGTTCGATGACATCTTGTGGCTTAGGGAGTTACTTTAATTTTAATTATAGGCATAACAAAAATGTAAAAGCTTTGTTAGAAGCTCTTTCCAGCTTTACTGTGCAAAGCTGCTTGGCAGTTCTCCCCGCTTGGTGCCGTACTTAGTGTTAATTGCTCCTTGCAATGAAGTAGATACGTGAGGTAGAAATGTCTTCTGATAGTCTAGGCAAAAATTAAATTTTCATTTGTACCTCTGGCACTATTCTACATTCCTCCATGTCTTTGTTGTCACTGTTCTTTCAGAAATAACTGGTCACTGCATCCTGCTTTATTTTCTTCCTTGTCAGCTTACACAGACAAGGTTATTTTAATCTTTTCCCTGTGCCAACCCTTCACTTCTTAAACTGCTTTGTTATATTTTTTTTCTGAAATATTTTAAAGCTTTGCTGATTTCCACAGAAATATTGCTTAATTTTAGGAAAAAGTAATTCAGTTTCTTTTTTGGTTAAGGATATTGAGCAATGTTTACGTTATTTTGCACACATATGTACTAGCACATACACACATATTTGTAAACATTACCTGTTACTCATAAAAACCCAAACCTTAAATTACTACTCAAGTTCAGAAATATTTGCCATCAGAAAAACACTACTCTCTATGGAAAAAGAAGAAGTCATATTTTATACTTTTTCCACTTATGTACATATGTATCTTTTTTATGACAACCGAGTATAAGATTAAAAGCAATAGATTACTCTACTTACTACTATTACTACTTGTAACAATAATATAAACCCATGAAAAACAATCCGCTGCAAATTAGTATTTTCACTGAGGTACCTGACTACCCCAGACTGTCTCTAAGTTGTCTAATGTCAGAGTGTAACCTGTTCTCTTCTATATTATTCTTATCAGTACTATGTAAGAAGCCAGCTAAGCAACAAACAAATCACTCAAATATGCTGAAAACACAATTAAGCAGCATTTCTTTTCCAGTATGAATCACAGTCAGATATTAGAAAGGAGTAAGGATGAATTTAAGAACACCGAACACCTTTGAACCAAAAGCAACCAAACATTTCGCTACGTTCAGACTAGAGTTACAAACCTTTTATTAGCATCTTCTGCAACTCCACATAAGCATACTCTTTTCTGCAGCATCCATAATTTATTCGCACAGCAAAGCACCACCACGGCCGACGAAACTGTCTCTCCAGTACAGAAAGGACCCTCTACACAGCCATCAATTCTCAGGTCCTTCAAAGCTTCTGCCAGTTAGACTTACTTACAGGATTTACAGTGCTGCTTCCTATTGCATTTCACTAGCTCTCCAGAATAACTCTACCTGGTCAGAGGCAGATTATTTCAGTGCTTTGTCTATGCATAAAGCAAACCACATGCCACGGCAACACCTAGAAGAGGGTGGGGGAAGTTTTCAACAGAGAGGCGTGACTAGAAAATGGAGCAATCAGCTCAGTTACACGTCAGGATCGACTTGTTTATTTTTCAAGCTGTGCTCAGTAAGAAATCAAAGGCATCTAAGCCTGAGATAGGATAGATTTTCTGTGGAAAAGCCAGATAAACACATACTAGAAAAGCTGATGCAATGAGTAGGTATGATTTATTTTTTTGCCTTCCTAAGTTAAGAAATCATTTCAATGCTTAGATTCTACTGCAAAGCCTAGATCTTTGCTTGTGCACCGGCTACGTTACTGTCCACCAGGATAAACACTCTTGAAATCTGTTTCTTAGTTACACAAGTGCCCCTTTATTCCGCAGGAGGGCTGTGGTGTTGGTGTGTCCCAGCATGTGTCATCACCACATCACAGGAAAGAGGAGGGAGCAGATGGCATGTGTGGAGCAGTATTAAAATTCTGCAAAATTATTTTTTTCTGCGCTATGTTGCTATGTAGGAGAATTGTTACCAGTAAACACCCACAAAGCTAACCTCATGGCCTCTATTCAAACCTCTCCTTAAATCTTCTGCTTTGATACAAACACTCCACAATGGCAAGTTGCTGTGCTACAAAACCTACATATCAGACTAATCATCGTTTCTTTAGAAGTCTGCATTCCCTCTCATTGTCTTTTAGAGCTGTTCTTGGTTTTAGCATCATGCCACCTAGAAGCCCCCAAGCATGGATGAGAATATAAGCCTGAGACTCACAAACAGAGTGAAAATCAGCTCTCTGTGCCAAAGATCTTGCAGCTTCACACTTAGATGTCACAGCATGCACACCAGTTCCCAGCATTCTTACAAGATGCATACAAAAAGAACAGTATTTCACTTAGGAGTTGCTGAGAAACAGGACTATGTGGGACAAAAGTTAGGAGAGAAGTCAGCCTAATTAGCCAAGAGTAACCCCTCCTCTGCCTCCAAAGAGCAGCTTTACCCCTGTGGATGGCAAGGGAGGATGCTCTTCAAACAGAAGCTCCCATCATGGACTCATAGAATCACAGAATGTGCTGGACTGGAAGGGACCTTTAAAGGCCATCGAGTCCAGCCCCCCTGCAGTGAGCAGGGACATCTTGAACCAGATCAGGTTGCTCAGAGCCCCATCCAGCCTGACCTTGAATGTCTCCAGGGATGGGGCCTCCACCACCTCTCTGGGCAACCTGTGCCAGTGTTTCACCTTATGGTAAAGAACTTTTTCTACTGTCTGATCTAAGTCTACCCTGCCCCTTGTCCTATCACCACATGCCCTTGCAACCAGTCCCTCCCCAGCTTTCCTGTAGCCCCCTTCAGGCACTGGAAGGCTGCTATAAGGTCTCTCTGGAGCCTTCTCTTCTCCAGACTGAACAGACCCAACTCTCTCAGCCTGTCCTCATAGGGAAGGGTGCTCCAGCCGTTTGTTCATTTTTGCGGCCCTCCTCTGGACCTGCTCCAATAGCTCCACATCCTTCTTGTGTTGAGGGCTCCACAGCTGGACACAGTTGCTATATATACCCACGCTGTGTATGGGACCATCCTTGGGTCAGATCCAGCTGAAAGCAAAGCCCTGACAAAGCACAGAGGACAAAAGCACCGGAGAGACGCCCTGTTTGGCCGGCTACAGCCAAAGCTGCAGGTCTGCCTGAGCTGCCTCTGGGCTAGAAACGGTGGGAGTGGAGGCAGGAGAGCTGCCTGGGGCTGGTCCTCCCTGCCATCACCTGGGAAAGCTACTCATTCCTGTTATATCACAGCCATAGGGCACCAGATCCCCACACACCTTACACCTTGTCCTCTTGAGAGCGAATTAAACAGGATGTAGCCGCTGCTGGGTTGAGGGGCTTTCACACACTTAAAGCCTTTATGCAAAACCTGAGCAAAACAGATTTAGCAGGGAGACTTTACCTATTACTTGCCATTTAGTCCCTTTTCTTCTGACACAGAACAGATAATCTCTCATTATATGACCAAGTAACATCCCCAGTGAGGTGAAAGGCAAGAGAATGGAAAAATAATTTTGATAGAATTTTCTAAGAAAAACACAGAAAAATTCATAGAGTTTTTAAAAGCTGGAAATAATGTATATTCTGATTATAGCTCACCGTGGTTGTTTCTGAGTCTGGTTTTTTCTTGATTTTCTAAAGGAGAAAAGCCAAGCAAAAGGTGATCTGAACCCCAGAAAGGAAGCTGAAGTATTCTTTTGTGCTTGAGGATTTGTGCAGGATGACATTTTTAATTCTTTATGATCTAAAAATATTATAAAAATGTTAGTTGCTTCAAGTTCTTACTAAATACAGTATTGAAATATACATATACATAGTAACGTGTCTTTATAAACAATTTTCTTTTGCTTACCTTTTATGTCAGGAAAATCCAGTTTTATTGATATTTTTGGACAGACTATGTGACATACAGGTTTATAGTGACTAAGGAGAAGACTAAGACAAAGATAAACACTTCTAAAGTTTCAAAAAGTATTACCAGTTTTCAGTGATGCACGCGAGACAGATGAAGCTGATTTTCAAAAACTAATAAGCACTTGACCATTTGAAAACCAGAACCATTTAAAAATATAGGCAAATTAGACATTTGAAAATTGAAGCACCCACAGTCATTAGTCACTTTCTCTTTGCTTTTGTAAAAAATAGGAATATGACATCCATGAATGGTTTCATAGACTGTAACGTAACTACATTACAGTAATTCAGACTAAGGTGTCTTCTGTATCATATAATTCTTTATGATAGGTTTCCCATTGCCACTGGAGTACATTTTTTCTGCTACAAACTACACATCAGAACTGTATTTTAAATGCAAGATATCACAAATGATTTCTTTGAGTCGATTATGATTTGATTTCTTCAAACTGAACATAAGCCCAGTCTGCCTGTAAAAGCAGCTGGCAATTGCTGTGAAGGAGAGGAATAGTATTGCTCACAGAACAGCAAAAGAAACTGCAAGGTTTGCTGTTAAGATGTGCCACAGGAAACCAGAGGGCACAAGGAAACAGGACTTCACTCAGGAATAAGGCACTGCATTTTTTTTCTTTTTTCCTTTTAATACATCACATGCCTGAAACAATACAACAGCCTGCAAATGGCTTATCCAAGGATGGTAGGAGAAAATAAACCAGAAATGAGAGCAGAGCATCACTGATAACAACAGTAAGGGGCAGCATTTTGGACCTAGTCCAAAATGAAGTGAATGATTCATGCCATGTGATTTAAATCCTGTGCGTAACGCTTGGCTTTCACTTCAGCGGCGATCACTGTGTGCAACAAAATGCTGCATCCTGTACCCTTTCAGAGCCTAACCTCCTGGAGGCATTGTTTGACTTGAAGGTGGCATCAGGCGAGTCCTAACAGCACTCTGCTGCAGACAGGATGGTCTAGGGATGTAGACAGGGCAAGCCTTGCAGGTAGAAGCAGTACCTTTTATTAAACAAACTTATACAGCTGGAAATATCAGACAAGCCTTTGAGGCACACAACCTCTTTTTGAGATCTGAAATAGAAACAGCAGCTTTCAAAGTTAAATACCAGAGAACAATTATACAGTGTTTAGTTAGCTAACGCATCAATTAGACCATTTCTGAATGAGAAAAATAGAAGATAGCTGGGGACTAGAGGGGATGTTGGGGAAAACCATTCAGCAAAGACAGAGATCTGTTCTGTGTACATCTGTAGTTTCAGGAAAATATTTACCGTTTCCCTTTTCTTTGGAAATACATGACTCTGCTTCCAGTTACTGTGAAGCACAACTAGGAAGATCTCAATGAAAAGTATGCAGAAATGTGAATAGTATAAAAGCATATATTATGCATGAAGACTATCTGGATGGAAGATGAAAAAGACAGTACAGGTACAGAGACACTATGCTTCTTGTGCACGTTCATTTTGGGTGGGCAACAGAACCTGTGAAATGAGATCTCCAGAAGTTGCTTCCTCATCAGCCCAACTTTCCAGGCTTTGCCACCCGCCCTGATAAAGAGCATGGGCATGCCTTTAGCCCAGTGTTACCAGGCAATGTCTTCCACTGACACAGCCAAACCTCTCTCACCCAAACCCACATGTCATTTAGGTGCTCCTAATTTCTTTAAGAAAACTAGGTAAAACCGAAACAGTTTTTGTACAAGGTAAATATTACTGCTTTGACTGGGAAACCACCACTATAGTTTCTATAATTACAGCAACGTCACCTTGATTAAGAAAGAATCATTTTGCAGTGAGGACAAACAATCACTGGAACAACCTCCCCGTCACTGGAGGTTTACAAGATGTGACTGGAGAGGGTGCTGGGTAATCTCACCCAGGCTCCCTTTCCCATGAAAGGTTGGACCAGATGATCTTCCGATGTCCTTCCAGCCTGGGCAGTTCTATGATTCTAACCATGGGATAAGAGTATCAGGCATCTTCTGTTCTGATTCCCAGCTAATAGAATCTGCTTAAAGAAATGCAGTCATTTTGAAAACGTATCTTTGGTAAAACTTTGATGTGAGAAGAAACCCAATGCAATTTCAGGAGCTTGTTAGCTTCTGAAATGCTCCAAAACATTGGCCTGGTGACCACTGTCGTACAGAAAAGGAAATAGGAAAATGCAACTTACTGGTGTTTTTGCTCTTCCTTAGCTGATGCTCTAGAGGTGGCTTTAGCATTCTATTGACATCAATGTAATTCTGAAATTTTTTTCTTTGTATTTCTTCAAACCATTCTCCAGTCACTCCCTGCAGCCTTGTTTCAGATTTCTTTCTCTTCAGAAGTTTGCTAGAACGGGGGAAAAAAAACATTTTTAATCCATTTTAGATATAACAGGCATATCACTAGAAACTCTCCATTGTTCATTTAAGTATTTACAGTATATTTCCACAGATAATGGCTTTTTAAAAGATACAGTGGGACATGACATATTCACAGCAACCACACAAAAGTTTTAGTGACAACAGAATTCTCCATCTTAACAATGAAATTATGTGAGCAGGTTAAGTGGACAACTCCTACGCTTATGTTATTCTCTGCTTCATCTTTCTTCCTTGCAAAAAAGAGGTAATAATTCATAAGCATTATAAAACTAATTGAAAGTAAGATTAAGTTCAGCCAATAATCAAATTAGAATAAATAACACTCTAACAAAGCAATTCTTGAAGTATTTATTCACTCAGTTAAGCAGAAGCAATAACAAGACTATTTGGATTTTCAAGAGGAAGCAGAGTGAGCTGCCCACAACACATTTTCTATGTAAAGAATAATAAATTGAGAATTCAACAAACAGATATTCATGCAACGTGTTCAATGAATTTATCACGTCTTCCTCTTTCCTTGCAGTAGAGTGATTCTGCCTGTGTTTAGTAGGTATGAAAGTAACTAATAACTAACAGGAATGTTCTGCCATGCAGAGATGAAGCCTGAACAAGCTACACACATGTGGCTGCAACTGAAGAAGCTGTTTAGTAGCAAGTTCAGGTTTTAGATCAAAAGGTCACAGGAATTAATTGTTTATCTGGACATAAAAGAACTCGGAACAGTGCAATGGACACGCAAAGTTATTTGTTTTCAAATTACATCACACAAGTGCCTAAAGTACCGATGCAAATGCAGCAAATCCATGCCTCGACTAACTCTGTTGGCAACAGAACAAGACTTTGTGCACAGCCTGGAGACCAATGTTTTAGCAAGGCTTTCACGTCACTCTTCTACCTTAATCAGTGGTAAAAGCCGTGCCTAGGAATACAGACAAACATAACTTATCTCAGTTATCAATTTCAATAAAAACTCTCATTCTCTGCAGCAACATTACTTCACAAAACAAACTTAAAATTAACTATCTAGTCTGGAAACGGCTGTATTTCCATCTGGAATTGATACAGGGTATGTTGTCCATACCAGCACCTGCTGTTCATCTGGTGGCACCTGAAGAACAGGGGGGCAAAAGACACATTTCTGGTAAACGAGTGAATATTTCCCTTGAAGATTACAGCTGCACAAGTACTAGGCACGTAAACTTATTACAAAAGCAGCAATGTTCACCACCCCAAACATTGCCGCACCACGGGGCGACCGAACCCCGGGAACGCCGGGTGCAGCTGGGAACCAGCCGGCAGCAAGGCGGGACAGGAGCCGGCGATGAACAACGCGCTCCCCAGAGCCAACTTCATGACCTCACTCCTGTGGCCTCAGCAAAGGGGATCCAAGATACCGGGAGGAGCAAAAGCGCGCAGGGCCAGGCATGAGGTATTTGGGGAGCGGCCGCGGTCACGGCGCTTGCCCAGAAAACAAACCCGCAGCGGTTTTGCTCAGGACCCGAAAGGCTGAGTGAGACCCAGCTCTTACAAACCATCTCCGGCGGCTTTTAAAACCCCGGCGGAACGGGAGGGTCTTCCCCGCAGGAGGGGCCAGTTCCCCCCGCAAAAGGGGCGGTTTTTTCTCGCAAAAGCGGACGGTTCCCCTCGCAAAAGGGGCCAGGTTTTCCCTGCAAAAGCGGACGGTTTTTCTCCGCAAAAG
>NW_009717589.1:4795-17510 GCF_000703405.1 Apaloderma vittatum | reverse complement strand
ACCTTTGTTTCCCTGTCATAGATGACTGTTTGAATATATAGCATCAACAGCCAAGCAGCTTTCAAATAGCTTTTGCCTGCAGACTACTTAATTACAGAGTTTTCTATTCATATTTTTTATACAAGCACATTGTCTCAGTTATTTTTCAGTTGTACAATGTTTCCTTAGTACAGCATTTTTTCTTTAGGAAGGAATGATTTTTTCTTCTTAAAATGGCCTTAATTTTTTCCACTTCAGTGACAGAATCTAAACTGATGGTCTCTCAAAAAAAGCCAAGAGAAACAAGCTAATGATCTCACATTAGGAGCAAGAAAAACAAGACATTTTTACATCTATTTCAGACTTAGAATGCCCCTTAATATTTCTACTGCTGCTCATATCAATGTGAACCACATCTAAAATCACTTGACAACCTCAGTGTTGATATAAATTGTGTGAGTAAAAACCATTTTCTCCACATTATCTGAGTTTTTCACATAATTTTTCCCACCCACTATAGTCAAATCTGATTGTGTATACATGTCTGAAAGAGAAAGACTAAAAAAATTGCATTTAGTCTAAAAGTAAATATCTGTAGCTATCTCTGAACCCTTTACAGCCATCTTAAAATTAAACATGCTATTAAATATTGTGCATTGAGTTAATTTCTTGATATATTCAGAACACTAAGGAATTATTTACTTCTTTGTGGGGTGTATGTGATCTCTAATGCAGAAACTCAGCCCAACGGGCTTAATTTTGCCATGCATCAATAAAAGCTCTTTTTTGAAAAACAAGGAAAAAATAAGCCTAAGTAAATCTCTCAACCACCTAAGAATCATCAAGCTTTTTCATAAAACAAAAGTAAGGTCTAGCAAGTGACTTAGAGAACCATAAAATTATGCAGGTTTTAAGGGATCTTAAAGTCATCTAGTCCAGTCTTCTACTCAAAGCAAATCTAATTAGAGGAGGTTGCCAGCTTTGTGTGAAGCTGAGATTTGAATATCTCAAAGAATAGAGATCCCACAACCTCTTGGTCGCCGTAACAGTGTTTGACCACCCAATATGACGATTGTTCCCATCTACTAACTGGAATCTCCTATGTCCCCATTTGTGTATGCTGGCTCTTCTTACCATACACACACCTCCATGAAAAGTTCAGCTCTGGCTTCTCTCTACCCTCCCATTAGATGATTGTAGGCTGCAATAAAGATCTCTTCTTGGCCTTTACTTCTTAGGGCTGAACAAACTCAGATCTCTAAGTATCACCTGAACCATCACACACTCTGGTCTCCTGACCATCTTGGTGACCCACTGCTGAACTTGCTTTGTCAATCTGCTGGCTATTTCAGCTCTGTCTCTGGTCAGCATTCTTTGCTGTGATGTGCAATACTGCCTCATGTTCAGCTTGGTGTAGAGAAGAACCCTTCAGTCCTTCTCTATAAACCTGCTATCTAGCAAGTTGGCCACCAGTATGTACTGTCATACAGGGTTACTCCATTCTAATCATGGGGCTTAGCATTTGTTTTCATTGCATTTCTTGAAGGTCCTGTCAGTCTATTTCCCAAGACTGCCCAGGTTTGTTTGAACTGCAGCCCTGCTCTCCACACAGCAGCCGCTCTCCCAGTTTATCATCAACAGCCTTGCAGAGCATGCACCCCATACCATCATTCACATCCTTTGCAAAGACACTAAACAGAATCAATCCCTGCAGGACACCACTAGCAACTGGCCACTTGAAACTTACTGTCATAGGCTGTCATCCTCTGGATCTTCCCTCTTCTCCTTTTTGAAAATGGTTGTGACAGTTGTCTTTTTCCAGTCAATAGGAAACTTTCTAGATCATCATGGCCTTTCAAAGATAAGAGAGGCCTTAAAATGATATTGATTTCCTCTCTCAGCACCCTCAGATGCATCTTATTGGCTTCCATGGACTTCCACATATCCAACTGGTTTAAGAACTCCCAAATACTATCTTTGGCTACCATAAGTAACGCTTCATTTCCATGCATTCTGCAAGTAGGCTTGAAGACCCAGGAAGTCAGAGGGTGAATCCAACTTGTGAAAACTGAGGTGAAAAAGGCACTGAATAATTCAGTCATTCCTATGTTCTTTGTTGCTTAGTCCCCTGTCACACTGAGCAGTGGGCCTACATTTTCTTTTGCTGCTAGTGTACTCAGAAAAGCCTTCCTCATTTCCCTTCACTCTCCTCACAAGTTCAAACTCCAGCTGAGCTTTGGCTTGCTTCTCTCCATCTCTGCACACTCGGGCATTATCCCTATACTCCTTCTCAGTGGTCCATCCTTCTATGGAAGGTTGAATTGAGCTCAGACAGGACCTCATTATTCATCCATGCTCTTCTTTCTGCACATTGAATTACCTGTCCTTGCAGATCCAACAGTTTTCCTCAGACCCATTTCCCTCTAGGAAAGTCCCTCAGGGGATCCTGCCAAGCAGATCCCTGAAGAAGCACCAAGGTTTAGGGGTGGGTCAGCCACTGAATGACTGACAGATGCCCTCTAATAACCTCTCTCCCTTCCCATTTGGGAAGGGAAAGGGAATACGGCAGAGAAACTTATGGACTGAAAAATTACAACAGCTTGAATGTAATGATAATAGTACTAATAAAAAATAACAAAAATAATAACATATATACAAACGTACACAAACCCTATAATGAACCCAACTTCCTCCCTGACAGAAATCCCCACTGATGCTGCAGAGCAGGCAGCACCAGGGAAGTCCCAGTAGCAGACAGGAACTGGATACAGGAGCTGAATTTGAGAACTCAGGATCAGATTCAAAGACACAAGAATGGAAGGAGAACTCCTCAGATGCTGCCCATTGAAGAAGAGGGCTTAACCTTTAGATTCCTCAGCTTTATACTGATCATGACATATATGGAATGGAATACTTTGTTGGTCAAGTTTGGGTCACCTGTCCTGTCCACTCCTCCCCAGAGGTATGCTATTTTCACTTCCTTGTGACCCCTTTACTTCCTGGCACCCCAAGGCATTACACACAATTTCGCAGTGGCCTTGGTTACTATAGCAGCAAGTATCAGCAAGAGCCTTTCTGCATACCAGTGCCTGGCAATAACTATAAACATCAGGCGTTATCGCTGCTAGCAGCAGACACTGTCTGCAAAAATGTGCTGTTAACTTCAGAAAGTGCAGTCTCTTACAAAAGACTCCAATGAAATTAAAAAAAAAATTTAAAAAAAATCACTGAACACAATTGGTTCTGCTTTAGCTCAAACCTGGATCAGAAAGTGCAGTCTCTTACAAAAGACTCCACTGAAATTAAAAAAAAAATTTTAAAAAAAAATCACTGAACAGAATTGGTTCTGCTTTAGCTCAAACCTGGGCAAGTAAAAAAATCTGCTGTCCTCAGGTCTAAGGTTGTGATGCTACTAGTTTTCTTGTTCACTTTTTTCAGGGTTTTAAACTCCACAGCCTTATGACCACTGCAGTCAAGGCTTCCCTCCACATCTTCAACTAGTTTTCTTGTTTGTGAGTGGCAAGGCCAGCAGAGCATCTCTGTCCGCTCATTCACCATCCGCAAAAAGAAATAGTCTTCAACAAAATCCAGAAAACTTAAGTCATTCAAGTGCCTTGCAATGTGGCTTTTTTACATTGACCAAAAGACTGGCAAAATTAAAATGACTGGCAAACATGACAGGGAATAATCTAATTCATGGATTAGACCCCTATGAGTTAATATCAATCATATATTATTAATTTACACTACTACAGCTTTGCAACTGTAATATCCTCAGTTCTTGCTCAGAATCTTTTAAGCAGGCTGCATTTACAGCACTAGATAGTATGCTGATCTTGGCTTGAGTCATGGAAAGATTTTCTGGAAAGTAGCCTCATGTGATCATCTACCTCATTATGTGCTAAAAAGGAAAATTGAAAATAATGAAGTTGTTGAGGTAGTACTGGATTGCCATTGTCATCAGGTCAAAAGCCAGACTTCCAGCAGAGCTGATTTAGCACACTATTAATACAACCAACAATCCAGAAGACTAAGAAGTAGCCTTTTGGTCAGCAACCCTATGGAAGACCTATCACCTATACTGCTTCTTTGCCTTACATGCCACAAAACCAAATAATGCTCAGCCTTAAGTCTGGTGTAGCTAGTAACTGCTGAAACTGCTATAAATATATTTGCTTTAGGAATTTGCTTTACATCCATAAAAGCATTATTTTGAATAATGTATCATGGCTATGCAAATGGACCCAGTAAACCAGGCATATTTTAAGATTTTTGAGCAGAACAGTTCTTGCTCAGGCAGGGTCATGTAATCAATAACTCAACAAGGACTCCTTGTTTCATAACAGTACCAAATTTACAAAAACATCATTTGCAAAAAAAAAAAAGAAGTTTTCTTTCACTTTTTAATCAACTTTTAAGAAAAAAAAACAACCTGCTCTTTTCATTATACTGATGATGCACATGAGATTCATGGTTTGAAGAATACATTTCCTCCCGAGATGCTCCAGGAGTGCAAGACCTGCATTATTTTTAATAATTCAATATATAAATCAAGGAGGATATGCAATCTTGTATTATCACTCCACATTCTCAGAGTCCGCAGCGTTACACTGCATGGCTTCGGCAGTGAGGTTTCTTTTACTACCGGCAGTTAACAAACAGTAGTTAGCTACCACCTAGTGGTTAAAAGCCGGAAGCGTACATCACTTCCGTGCTGTTTTTCACAAGACCACAAAACAGCCTTTTACAAAGATTAGCAATTGAAATTGTCCTTTGTGGAGATGATCACCCATAAATCATAGATGAAAACCTATACTGAATAGAAGTGGAGGAACCTAAAGAAAAATATATCTTACTCTGCTGCATTCTCTTTGTAAAATTGCAATGATCAAAGTCAAATAATATCGAGGTTTTAAAACCTTTAATTAAGGCAAGAATTTTTTCACTGCTTTGCTGAGAAAAACTAAAGCTTCAACGTATTTAGCAATGTCGGCATTTGGGTTGCTTATCATTCTAAAAATAGGGTTTTGTCTTAAACGCCTAGTGAGTATAGTTATTTGCCAGCCACCTAGTGTCTTACTTCAGCTCAAACAAGTTAACAACAACAGCAAAAAAAGTTATAGGTGAAAAATACAACTTCATCTTAGCTCTTTGGTGAAGTAATAGGTATGACCAAGATTAGCCTATAATAATAACATTTTAGTGCCCAACAAGCCTTTTATGGTGAAAGGTAATACTGCTACCATGCAGAAAGTCCTAGTGTCATTTCCAGTTCTGCTTTAGGCAAGACATTTGTTCTCCAAGCCCTGCTTGCCTATTTGACATTCTGTTTTCTTAACAGTGGATAAAGATAAAATGCTAAATATACTTAATGAACAGATACACAACCAGCCTTCTGTTTACCAAGACAGACAGGGTGTGTAGGTCTTAAAAAGAGAAATTATTGTAAGGACAGACAATTTCAGTTCAAGTAACCATACAAGTAATCCATTTTCCATTGAAGAGAACTACAGAGTCTCACACCTTCTCTGCCCTTTTCTGATACCAATTCTGTGGGCATTGTGCCCATCAGATTCAGCCAGAGTAAGGACTAAAGTCAAAAAAATGCTGCCACGGGTTCTTCAGGCATCCCCAGCACTGCTCAAATATTCAATATCACCAGCAAAGCAGACTACAGAACATAAACTATCAACATGAAATTGAAGGCAGGAAGGAAACAAGGTCCAGATTGACTGGAGTCTGGGAACGCTGTCAAAATGAAGGGAACTGCTTTAGAAGAAATAAGGTAAGGTTGGTGACTGTTACTCCTAAGAAGATTAGAGGGGTGGTTTAAACCTAGCCTGAAGAAAAGCTATCCGGCCTTAAAGACCACGTGGTCTCAAAATACATATCTACTTGTATGATGTATGGGGAGCCCCAGCATGTGAGAGAACAGGGGCTGCCACCTGCCACACCGCAAACCACAGCAAAAAGCTAGAAGAGATACTGTCCCTTTGAATAGGATGGCAGGAAATGGAAAACCAAACGTGCATACCTGCTTCTGCCTAAGCAGGTGAGGGAACTGGGATGCTCATTCTGAACAAATACATTGCTATAACAATGGCACTAGAAACTCGGCATAAGGAAGGTACCATTGGTACCTTGTGCTGTATATCGAGGTGTTTGCTAGACAAGAAACATGGAAAAGCCTTCACCACTGTAAAAAAGCTTGGTGTTCTAACACCTTAGCAAGCCAACAAAGCCCAGTGGAATGAAGTTGCAGTCATAAACAAGAGAGACATAGCATATGATATTATTGACTGCCCGATTGCAATGAAAGTATTGACTGTGACATACTGACAGTGATGAGAGGGGCCCCTATGGCAGGGAACAATATTGCCAAGAAACCTCAGCTGTCTCCTTGAATACTAGGGAACTACCATATCAGGTTATGATGTTGACACTAAATTTTTTAGACTTAGTTAATAGTGATAGAAAGTTTGTCATAAAATAATAAGTTTTTTAAAAGTCATTCAAGAGGGTAAGTGACTCCTACCTCAGTACCTAAAAGTGCACAGTACCAGGTTCAAAATATTGGTATTAGGGAGAATAAAATACAAAATTTAACAACCTCACAGCATAAATAAAAGTTTTTAAAAGTGCTGTGCAACTGAATGCTACTTCAAAATGTGGAATGACTAAAAATAAGACAAAAAGAAGCAGCTGGAAGAATAAAAACTTTGAAAGCAACATGCAAGCTACCGAAGAACACCATACTGGAAATGCAGAGTGACTGCACAGCTTCTACTGAGAAAGACTTGAGAAAAAGCATAAGCCAGCCAGCATAGCTAAACAGTATAGCAGAAGCAAGAATGCATCCTCCAAAAATCTGGAATAAATCCAGATGGATTAAACCCCAACACCTCAGACAAAGATGCAGTAAGGCAAGGTGAAGCAGTCTGAATTACAGCTAGTAAGAAATACAAAGTGCTGGGAATGAGGTGCTTTCCATTGTACATCACAGAAGTAGGAAACTCCTCATAATATCTTAAAAAAACCCACAGCATAATATTGCAAATATACAATAAAAGATTACTGAATTTTTTCTATATTTTTGCTGGAGGAAAGTTCAAAACTTCCTTCACATGAACCTCCTAGTTAAATTGCAACACATCGTGGCTCAGAAGATGTGTTCCTAAATCAATAAAAAAAACCAAACCTTTTTTGAAAATCAATGGTAAGTAATGAATCAGATGCATAGTCACCAAAAAAAATCAGCTAGCCCTGAAAGCCTGTGTTTAGAATACGAATAAACTGATGAGGAAGCCTGACTAGGTAAAATAACAGGCTTTATAACAGAATTAACAGGCAGCTCAAATAGTTTCCCAGGGAAGTCAACAAGGTATTTCTGATAAGGAGAAACAACCATGAACTTCTGAGGTTCATAGCAGTTAATAAACATTCATCTACATGATATGGAGTTGTAAAAAGCTTTCAAAAAGATCCACTTTCCACACTGTTAAGAAAAAGCATGAAGGAATGACCCTTTAGAGATAAAAAACTTGATTAAATGTTGGGAAGGAGAGAATAGGAATAAAATGAATAGCTAGTTCTGATTTAGCCTTAGAAATAAAGTTGGTTTTCTTCCCTGCAGACTCCACCAGGAAGCTGAGGTACGATGTTCTTATTTATTAACTGGCAGCATACTTTTGTATTCTTCATTTTTATGATTAAATCAGAAGTGCTTTAGTATTATGCCACACATCTTAAAAGTGAACTCTAAACAAAAGATTTTCACTCATCCAATTTGAAATTTTTTCATTAATTTGGCTAATTTATACCTCAAAAGTTGAAAAATCAGTACTTGATTTCACTGGTGTGATTTTCTTAGGCAAATGCACAGTCCAGCTTAGAACCATTATCTCAGCAGTCAGCAGGACAGGCTAAATAAACAACTTTTTTTCTTTCAATATTGTCTAAAGGGAATCCTTCCTAGGTCAGATTGCTTATTAACCCAAAGCTTCCTCAGAGCAGGCAGGAAATTTAAGCCGTTCTTTAGATCCAGTTACATGTAAAATCTTACTTCGGTTTAGTGTTACTGCCACTTCCTTTATAATTAAAGGATGAAGCCTCCTATGGTCATATATCATACAGAAATATTGGGCAAAACATAAGTCGACTTACAAACTGTCACATCGCCGTGAGATCCAAATTACTGATCTACTGCTTAACTTGGTTCCTTACCAACTGCCCGTGCAATGCTTTGGAGTTTCAAACTGCAGTTAAGTCCCCTCTGTAAGGAAAAAAACTCCATGCCTCTCCATGCAAGACACCCAAGCCACCCGCCTCCTAAAATGCTGAAAACCAGGTATTCGACCATGAACTTTAAGGGTTTGTCCACTGCCCTGACAGTCACACTGAGCAAGTAAGTGAACCATGCCTCCAGATCACTATGTGCACTTCATAGTAAAAATACAGCTGACTTTCCTTTTGATCACTAATAAAGGGGTTCACTTGACTGTTTCTTACCAAAGGCCTAGTGTTATGGCTGTTTTTAGTACAAGCAGTCATGCCTACACAGCTGGGTAACTAGTACTACCAGAACACCAGATCCAAACAGCAATACCAAAAGCATGCCAGCCATCAAATATGAGGTTTTATTAAAAATTAGGCATGTGCTCTGACCTACCTTTGCAGAACTGTAACTAATCTCTTCAATCCACTCAGGATTCCATATCATGTTATTTTACTGCCTCAAGTGGGTCACATTTATCTTACTAGTAACCATCTCCAGATCAAAAAAAAAAAAAGTTTTTAAAACCAAGTACGTGCTTCTGCCTTACCCTTTGCTATTTACACAGCTACTAGAAGCTGCTAAATAAAATTCTGCAACAGGACAAAAATAACTGAGACAAACTTTTCAAAGAAATATTTATTTTAGAAGCTTGCCAGCAATCGCAACAGAGGATACAAATCCTGATATAGATAATATTGGGAGAGCAGGGGATGTGCTTCCCATCTTAATTGTTGTGCAAGAGTTTTCCAATCTAGATGAAGGAAACAGTTGTTCACACATTTGATTAAAAAAAAAAAAGATTACCTTCATTAAGTTGATCCCTGGTAATTAGCTAGCTGTATAAAGGCTGCATATTTGCATGAACATCTCATAACATGTTGAGTGTTTTTACTTGATACTCCAGTCCTGATACTTTGGCCATTTGCATTAGACATAGAACTTGCAGAGATACTTTTCTGCAGCTTCGTTACCTCTCTTGAAGGAAGAAGGAACAATCTGTTCTCCTAGCTCACCACAAATACACTAGGATTAAGTATATCATCTCCCATCAGACTACATGGTCTGTATTACAGACATCCATTCATTTTTATGTTGAAAATACAATTTTGCTATTAAGACAGGAAAGCCTCCAAAAGTCAAGGCAAATATTTCCAAGTCAGAAGAAATTTAGGAAAATATTTTTAATTGGATCACAGATTAAAACTTCTTTCTTTCATTGAGCCTAACACCAAGTCTATCAAATATAGAAGTTTCCAAGAGATAAGTTTCTAAAAATCACATTTCCATTTTAGGGAAATGAAATTAGGAAATACAAATTTGAGACATGCAACTTTCTCAACTTATCACTATAAAGATCAAAAAATTTATTTGTATAGATTAGCAATAGAACAACAAAAATAGGCTTCACTTCCATATTCTTGCCTTTAAATTTTGGAGGATGACAGCTTCCTGTCAAGACACATTGACATAAATTTGCCAGATCAGCATGGGAAGCTGAGCAAACCATTTGTTTGATTTATCTCTTTCTGAGGCAGTAAATACTTTTACAGGTATTAACTGCTTTCTGCAAGCTGCTTGGTTACACGCTTTAAATGAAGACAATGATGGAGTGGTTTACATTTTCTGTTCTGCTCTATTTAATTTACATGGAAGGGGATTCAGCAGCATAAGCCTTAAAGATTCACACATGATTTTTTGCTAATATTAATCCCACATAAAACAAGTAAACCAATACACTAAAGCTTGATTGTACTAACCTGGGATGTTATTAGGTAGGTTAGTATTAGTAACTAAACACCCATTTGGAGAATTTGTTCTCCAAGGAATAACAATCAAAAACGTTTGTCAATTAAAAACTCAAATCTCTGGCTATCAATGACAATCAGACAAGACCATTTGATTCAGGGCCTGCAAGGTGCTTCATGGCCCAAATCTATCTTAAGCTTAGTTGCCAGTCCAGAAACCCAGCTGGACAGCACAGAAGCATGTAAAACAGTTCCAGTGACGGAATTATGTCCTTTTTATTGTTATATTAGCAGTTTGAAGTTTTTGATGATTTGTGCTGAATTCAGGCTTTTTCACCACACATTTAGCAGTATTTTTGTACTGCAATCAACAGCTACAAAGTTGCTCAGATACAACTGAACTAAATGGCTTTAAAGCATTTTAAAACTCCTGTCACAGCTGCTCTGAGCTCACAAGAGTAATGCATCTGACCTGTGGGTGACCAGAGGAAAAAAAAAATTAAAAAAATCACACCTTACACTGCAGAGACAGATGCTAGTTACACAGCTAAGCCACACTTTACTCATACTGTGTAAGTTACAGAACTGTAGAATCATTTAAGTTGGAAAAGACTTTTAAGATCAAGTCCAAGTGTAAACCTTAAAGACCATACAACAACCAGGATGCAAATAACCTGTGCACAACTTATCTATACCATTACGCATTTCAAGAAAAAATATTTCTGTTGTGCTGTATCACTCCACTGTAAGCAACATATTCATTTAAACAGTTCAGTAGCCATGCTGAGCTTGGTTTTCTTTCCCATCTCTTGGGAGTTACTGAAACCTCCAGCTGCCCTTTAGATCATTCCTACTAATTTCAGTTTGAGATGGGCCTATCAGTTGATCTTTGAAAAGAGTTATAGGTACTATCTAAAAAGGGACATTTCATGGCACTTCTTCTGCAGTTACTCAAAAAAGAGCTATTTGTTCAGTTGTATTACTGGCTCATATGATGTCTTCAGTCTGAAAACATTGCAAGTAAAATATCTTCTTTGTTTCCTCTCCCTCCCCATAATTTACTAAAACTTGTACAACTAAAACACATACATTCCAAAATGGAAAAAGCAATGTGGGGTTTTTCTTGTCTGGTTGGGGTTTTTTTTAATAACATTGTGACCTTCTTAATTTATATTTACTTCCAAGTAGACTTTAAGAAGGTCTTACTCATTTCTCAGTTTATACATCTGGAGTTATTTACCACCAAACCAAATTCCATTTAATGCAACTTCTATATATTCATTTCCTTACAATTTAAGTTAGATAAAAAGTGAATGAAACAGAGCTGCAACAACTAAGTATATTTAATCTAAGCTACCCAGGCCTTTGACTAGTAAAAAAAACCCACCCTCTTTGCAAGTTTTAGTAGTAGCCGCTATGGCATGAATTAAGTCTTACCAACCAGCCAATGTAGTGGTGTCTGCTTTCATATCTTTTTTTCCTCTGGAGAAATAGAAATTAAAAAAAATTGTCTTCGTTCCTTTCTGAAACCAGTCGTCTTCCAACAGGGTACTTCTTGCTTTAAGATTTTGAAGGTTTATTTATTGTTTAACCCAAGATTTAGATTACTACTTCTACTGCACCTTCAGAGGCTGTTCCCTAGTATACGATTGTATCAAGATTCTTCTTTTATTTCACACTTCCAGTGCCTTTTTCTGAGTATTATCCTATGACTTCTACACAGCAGTTTGGGACCAGTGAAGTTAACATCCAGCCCTCACTATACACAGTTCCCTCAAACTTTTACAAGAAGTCTCTTAATTGAATATTCTTACAACAGTGCTCCTGAGAAAACAAGATTCCACGAACTTTTCCCTGAACTTACTGCACTCCATGCATGCAGCTAAACCGACACTCACAAAACCCCAGCTTCTCAGCTTTTAGCAGGAATTCTCTCTTCATCACATTTAAATAATTGCCCAGAGGCTAATCTGTATCATCTCCAAGGTATAAAAACTCCAACACATGTAAAGCGAAGCTCACCTTTTTTCTTAAGGCTGCAACAAAACCTTGATGTGCTTCAGGAGATTTAAACTTCAGCTTTTAAATTCCAGCTGATCTAAAAGCATCTTGCTGCACAGTACCTCCAGGTGCATTTACGTCCCTAGTGCTAGCGACCTGCTGCTTGTGGCTCCATAACCTTGCACCCCAGCTGCCGGGGGAGCTGTTCTCCAGAGCCTCTGTGGCAGGTTTGGGTTTTCTTCCCCGCTTTGCTGTTCCAACACTTCTACTTTGAGGCTGTTATTCTCCTTGGCCTGCACCTGCAAAGCCAGACACTGCCATTACAGTGCTTCTCCCAGGAAGCCATTCTGGCATAAGGATGAGCCTCCCCCTCACTTCCTTCTTTCTTTGCCTTTTGTCTTTGCATATCTCACTTTACAGAAGAGTAAACGAAACATCATGCACAACAAAGTAGAAAGTAGTCATGGAGGTGCCTGATAATATCCTGACTGGATAACATATGTGCACAGAGATTTAACAACCAAGGTGCAACGTTTGCATTTGATTAGCATACTCCAATCAAAAGGGAGTTCAAATAGGTTCCAATGAAAGGACAGGTCAGAGGGTCATCATTAGCATCTTCGCCTTCATTACCGCCAGTTTGGCACCAGAGGCACAGGCAAGTCAGCCCAAGAAGGTGCTGGGACTCATTACTGCTCTACAGGCCACCCTGGGA
>NW_009717589.1:0-4764 GCF_000703405.1 Apaloderma vittatum | reverse complement strand
CCCCCTCCTCTCCTTTCCACCCTTCTGTTGTTTACTACCCCCCTCTCCCTCTTCCTCCCAAAATAAAAAAAAAAGAGTTCTTTAAAAAAAAATCTTTCACAACATCCTGCCACATCCTGCTAATAAATCCGTGTTGACATTAATTTCTTGCCTATAGATCCTTTTTACACCACACTCAAAATTCCATAGAAAATTAAAGAAATTATATGTTGCAGAGGGGTTCTGTGCTTCTTGGCGTAATTTATATTAATTAACAATTCACCACAAAATCTTTTTTCCTGAAGGTGTCAAACTTTGAAAACAGAAAACAAATGATCAGGAAGAAGGCGAGTTTTATTTGTTTTTTCAAATTAATGATCACTAGAAATATCCATGAGAAATCCCAATTTCCATGTTTTTCTGTCTTAAAATGTACCAAAAACACTTCACAAAGGCAGAACTTACACTATTTTCTCCATGCTGGATGTTTAAAATGCTTTTGGTGTATAAATTTTAGGAATCAAATGGTGTTGAAACAGAAACTACACCCTACTGCCTCCAACTTCTGGCACCTGACTGCACATCCAAGTTATGATTTCATGATCCCTGAGCAATTGTAGCTTAAATATTCCACCCACTATTATCTGCTAAATAAAACACTTCTTTTTCCTGTAGTAAAAAGTCTTGTGGTTCTCTATTACACTATGTTCATATGTGCTACAAAAAAATGGTTGTCTTTTATTAAATATTAGCCAATGGACAGAGGCTCTAGTCACATTTCAGTCAAAATACTAGCTTCTCCTCTGTTCTGCTAATAGAAGCAAAATCATTTTACTCTAAAAACTGCAATGTAGACCATTCTTCAACCTGCCATAACAACACTATGATGTTCACAGGTGCAAGGCATAAGAACAGTGAAGACTTGAGGGTAGTTCTGTACTCAAAATATCGAGGAAGAGGGAATTTTTTTGTCCTGAAAGACTCCCAGGAAGTCTTCTGTAACTCAGCCTGCCCTTTTTTTAGCCTAGAAGACCTAAGCAATGCCAAGTCATTCACTGCATTTAGACTGTTTGTTCGCTTTTAATCCACTACTCCTAATACCCTACAATCCACTGGGTATCCCAGAAACACAACAGCATGGGAGCAGTTCTGTCATGCCCAGTTCTGTTGTGCAGTTAAGGCTGCAGCTCGTCCAGTTTTTAGCCTCAGCTCCACTGCTCAACCTGAGGTCCCCACCTTGGCTAGTTTAAATGCCTACTCAGAAACCAAGAAACAGAAATAAAACTGTATTTGCCAATAACCAAGTGTTTCCCTTTACGTAAATCTGGCATTACAGTAAGTACAGATTTCAAATTTCATATTATGTAAACAAATGCCAAAACCAATCCACTCTATGAAAGCGACAAGAATGCAAAGGTCTAAGTTATGCTGGGCTTTCAGGGCTGTACACAGGAAGCCCATGCCTACATGGCGTATCTTCCAGCTGTGCCAGAGAGCAATTTGCTCCGTGGAAATAAATGAGAGCTTTCTGGAAACACCACCACTGCTACTGCCTGCGCAGACACACAGTGAAAAGCTGCAATTGTTGCTGAGCAACCGGAGCCATGCCGTTGCTGCTTCCTCAGCTTGCCACCACCTCTCCCCTGCATGTCTGGAGTAGAGGAGAACAGATAAGATGCAAGCAGCCTTATTAAATCTCCTTCTGCTTCTGTGGATATGATTGTCTTGAAGTGTTACATTTTTCTTTACGTGCTTGGAATACAACACATTGTCCAATCCCGATTAAGCAACAGAGGTCTTCCCTACCTGTTCATCTGCTGAATATGAATTGTAGTGTTGACATACTCATTTGTTACTGGTCACAGGTTCTTTGGAAATGTGCCCTGTGTCTGTTAAGCATTTTCAAACATAATATTTGGCAACTGAAATCAGCAGCAGCCTGCACTATTCTCTTAACCAGCAACATCCTGGCTGTAACTTAAAAAAATCCTTCTTGCCCATCTAAACATTCAGTGTCATCTTTGTCCAAATATATGAAGCAAATGCAATGCATATTGATATAATGCCCAGATGTCACCATATTCCAAACAAGATGGCATACTTGCCATTTTTTCTTTTGATTAGAAATGCCTGCTAAAAAATTAAAGAAATCTACCCATAGTTCTTACACTACTGAATTGGTTCCCCTTTCCATTGCAGCATATTCCTTTAATTTCTTGTAGTATCCTACCGGCAATGAAAACAAAAAGCAGCTTTTCCAGTCCTCCAGCAGGTCAGCTATCATTAGCCATTGTTAAGATTACCTCAGCCATTACATACCGCAGTAACAGCTACCTCATGCAATTTGCTGCATGCTTTGATATTCGGTAACCACATCTAATGGTTTGTCTGCCACCAAGTTAGCAAGCCAATACTTCTTAACCTGATCAAAGATATCCCACCATTGCTTAAAAAAAATACAAGCACAAAATCAGGAATTTTCTCTCTTCTTTGCACATTAGAGAAACAGTTCCATCTTTTAATCTACTTTTTCTTTCCAGTATCAACAGCTTAAACCACCTCTCCTTGCAACTTTGCATGCCTTCTCAGAAAGACACGAAGTACGCACCTTTCATTCTGATGTACGTTGCTGAACACAGGACTTCTTAGCAATGACAAGCTGGGTTCAAGCTGCTGCAGAACACGTACATGGATTCAATGACTTAGAGCAGCCTGTCTCTGGCAGAAGGTGAACCCACAGACTCTTGTGTATTTTGTTTCAAAACAGAAATACTAAAAGTTTAAGTAGTATCATTTCCTATCAGAATTATACGAAAATTACAGCATATAGAATTAGGTGGAGATTTTATCTTTTATTGGAGAAGGCACTTTATATCTTTCAATAAATTTATTGTTAAATAGCTGTCAGTCTTAAACATTTTCCCTTATTTTTCAAATGCTTTTCCCTGCTTACATTACACCTGGTATTGAGCAATTCTTGGGGTCCTAATTTGGTTTTCCTAGAGAAATGCCAGTACTGGGGAGGTGTTTGTTACATATCCTCCAACATTTTCCAAATCCACTAAACATCCACTGGGGAGACAGCGGAAAAGACATTTTTCTTTCCACATGGGCTACTGTGCCTCAACATCTCAAAATTTAAGGTAGAAGTGAAAAGGCTAATTATTATGTCAGTCTAGTTAATAAAAGCTCACATTAAGACAAGTCACCCTGCACAGGAGTAGCACAGCTGCTTTCTTATTCTCAGTGGTTAACTGCAAATTGCTCAAGTGTGGAGGGAATCCTCCTTCACCTCTGTCTTTCTCTACCCCATTCACTGCAAAATACAGGCTGTTAAAAAATAGGAGGATATTTTTAGTCATTAAGAAGTTATATCTTATCATCAAGCCCCATTCTAGAAAAGAGACAAGACACACAGACTTACTAACACAGATTTAATTTCCAAGTTGCACAAGAGTGAAAGGTTCCAGACCATGAAGGTGTTAAATGATAAATATAAACAAACTATACACTTTAAAAGAAAAAAAAAGTCTGACTACTTAACCTCATAGCCACATATCCATGAAAACCAAAAACAGCAGCTGAATTCTCAGGCAGTGCTATGATCAAAGTTTAAATGAATGTTAATAGATAGTGGCTTCATTTTTGTCCTTAGCTCCACATATCAACTACTTATATTTTATTAATATCAACTAATTAATTATATTTTCTTAATCAACCTCCTATAAATCAAATGTCTTTTTATGAAACTTTTGGGTATTATAGATGATATTGTGGCACTAGGCCAGTTCTCTTGAGTTTTAAGTTTCAGTAAGACAGGCCTTCTGGAAAACCAGGTTCTATTACAAGGGATAAGCACAATAACTTGTTATATTTCCAATTGTACAGAAACATCAGGCCAAATGGTTTTGGAATGTGTCCTGGAAACTACAGGAAAAGTTTAGAGTGAGGTACATATGTATTGCTTTAGCATTATGGAAGTCTAATGGAACCAATCTAACCTCGAATCTATTAACTACACACCCCTTCCACGAACAGATAAACCTATTAACTTCCATTAATAGTGAAGGATCATGTTGCAAATTTGCTTGCTTTTAAATACATTGAGGAATTGAGGATTCAGCCAAAACAAACAGAATAAAATTCTTCTTAAAAAAAAAAAAAGAAAAAGGCAATTTCATTAAATGGCAACACTCAAAAAAAATGTTGTATAATTATTTGGGTGTTTCAACGCGACAAAACTGGTAACTAAAGAATTAAAGAAGGCGAGCTGAAAGCAACAGACTCAGAGCAGGAGGCAGGAAATAGGGTTTGTCAGTGCTCCTTATGCTATTCCTCTTAAGAGGCAGGTCTCAAGAGCATCCTCTACCACTGCCCCCGAAAGAAAAGCCCTAAATATTTTCATACTTGAAGTCCTGTCACAAGACAAGTGATTAAGATTAGAAACAGTTGCCCTCTGAAAATGCAATTTTGTTTATAAACACCAAAAGCTCGTGAATCTCATAGCAGATAAAAACACCTTCTCAGAGGAGGCAACAAGGGGAAATTACCCGCTCGTTATGCTCTTTGATCAAGTTTTACCAAAGTTAAGCAGTAACAGAAAGAGCACACGGGTGCCAGTAATCCCCGAACGCAGTCCGGCCGGGACGCCTCGACCAACAGGAACAACAACAAAAAAAAAGCCAGCAAAGAAAAGCCACTCTGAAATTTCACGTTTCGCTCTCGCTCCAGACTCTAGGAAGCTCACTCCACTCGTACGACCCCCTCTTCAAACGCGGATTGCCC
>NW_009717588.1:0-1545 GCF_000703405.1 Apaloderma vittatum | reverse complement strand
CTGTTTTCTGAGGCATCCATGGTCAGTGGGGGCAGCTGGCCTTGGACATACAGGCTCTAGGTTCATGCCTCGACACTAATTTGGACTTCCAGGTGGCCATGGACAATCCTGAGCCTCAGGTGGGCTTGGGTTCAGTGTGGTGTACGCTTCTTGTACCACCATGTTGCTGCTTTGTGGTGGAAATATCTGAGCAGAGATCTCCGCATCAGCATGTATTTTTTTAAATCTCATTCACTGTATGGACAATTTAATTAGAAGGCCAAACCAAGCGGGATGGCAAAAGGAGCTCTGCGTCAGCAGGTGATAAAAATAAAATATTGCAATTGTATTTATCCAGATTTATCCAGAAAGGTTTGTGCTAGTAAAATACAAGACGGTCAAGAAAAGTTGCAAAAAAGTAGTCATATGGGATTGCAAAGAAGCAGTTTAACCCAACAGAATGACAGGCAATGGAGAATGTGGGAAGGGTCATGCCCCCGGTGTCTCGCTGCTGGCCATCAGGAAGGAGCTGTCGCAGCAGAGGCTTTGTGGTGGCAAGTCACAAGCTCGCCGCTTCCCCTCTGATTCTGGCAAAGATCTGTGACCACTCGTGACAGGTCTGTCGACAGTGTGAGACCAAGGAGGTGAGTCGAGGCACGTCACTCTCTGCAATGGATACACTGCTTCTGCCCATACCTGGGTCTCTTTGGAAAAGCATAAATTAAATGTGCAACTTGTAGAGAATTTTCCCATTTATGTGACCAAGCATTAACTCTTAGAAATAGTCTCCTTTGTGCTTTTGTTTGGAGTATATCCACAGAAAGGATTGGTGTGACTCTTTTTTTCCTCTGGTAACCTTTCATAAGTGACTTTTCTCTGGGCACCCACAGAGGATACTGAATAGTTAACAGGAAAAAAAGGATTAAATCAAGTTTCATTTCCGGCTTTAGCCTCCGTCTCTGGCGATAAATGCCTGTGCTGCGTTACAAAGCAATCGCTGTGCAGTGGCAGATTTATGCCACATGGGAGAGTCCTTCGCACATCAAATCCCTGCCACACCGGGCACACGGGGACTTCATCAATGAGCTGTCCTTCTAACGGATCACTTTGATCCTACTGCATTTTCAATTGATGTTTCGCAGTCAGAGGCAGCCCGTTTGGTTTGGTTTTTTTTCTTCTAATTCTAAAAGAGAGAACATAGAAGAACTGGAGAGTATTTTTTCACACAGAAAATTTTCAAAGCCATTCAGGACTAGGCATTTTTATCTGCTCTCAGGTGGGTCTGACCTTTGATTCGTGGCTACAGCTTGTATTATGTGCACTGCCTTAACAAATGTCCATCTCCTCCCTCTCCCAATTCAAACTTGCCTTTCTCTATTCCTTTAAGGCTTCCCTCCCTGCTCTAGGAGAGAATAAGTAATATTCTTTTTTTTATTTTCGAAGTCAGTTGGGGAAGAAAAACAATCTAAATGTGATGATCCTATGCTATAAAGGCAGGAGACATGAATAAGTTGAATTTTTGAGCGTATATTCTAATGGGCATAGAAACTGCTGCAGCTGCTGGAT